>NC_089854.1:28515890-28821724 GCF_036373705.1 Amia ocellicauda | reverse complement strand
AAAAAAAAAAAAGGCGGATGTGCAGGGATATTGCCTTATTTGTCTGTGAACAGGAGCATTGTAAATGTAACATCTGGTCTCAAAGAGCTCCTGACAATTTTATCCTATTTACTGGTTGACTTCATATATTTAAGACATTATAAATGGAATCTAAGTGTTCACGTAGTAGTTCTATAGTCTTTGCCTGCAGGTCAGTTGTAATAAAATTAGGATGTGACTGTGACCTTGTCATTCTCATTTTGTAAGGTCTGGAAACATTGCAGTGTCAAAAATAAATAAAATGTAAATAAATCACTTTAAAGAAAAAACATTTAACAATATATTGAGATATACACACACTAATGTATCAATTCCAGTTGATTTCTGTATTTATATTCCAAAAGGTTATTCTTCAAGATAGGATTTCCTGTTTTAAATTGAACTTAAACTTGTCAACACAAGCCAGGTATGTATTAGTGCTTTCGTGGGTAAAATGTTATGTTCAAAGTCATATTGACTCAGTGGTAGGGTGTGGCGCTTTCAAGATTCAGACTGCCTTGAGGGATATGCAACTTGGGTAAACAGTATTGTGCAAGAAAGATTCACATGACATCTGGCTGATGTCTTGTTTTAGATCATGCAAATATGCCCGTATTTTTTTATTTATTTTTTAAACCAAAACCTCATACCACTCATGTTTAAAACCATCTTCGAAGTCCGTATAATGCCAGATGCAGAACTGTCTTGACATTGGAGGGACTTTGTATTACATCAGTGAAAACATTGAAGGATGTCTGTGTATTGTTTTCTGTAATCGTGATGGGAATCTAAAACATGTCATGCTTGTAGCAATGATTAACGTGCAATGCTAGAATTGGACAAACTGATAACCAATGCTGTGGTGAACAGTCAAAGTGGCCCACAATGCTCAAATAAATGATAACTTGAAATTGTCATGGAAGTATTACTTCTGGAGCTCACCGAACACAAATACATGTTATTTCATATAGAGTTTGTAGACCGGTTCCGTCACTGCCACATAAATCTATCCCTTTTTTATTTGTACTCACCTCTTGATGTACAGAGCAGTTGTCCACTTCTGACGGTTTGTTTTTCTCCGTAAAAGCAGCTGCCAGAAAAGTAATATACAATTGCCCAGTGATGCAACATCTGCAGTCTGTTTATCGAACGTGTCAATGAATGAAGACTGCAGGTCACCCAGGTTATGAGCCCACAACATGACAGCTTTAAGGACAGTGACCACAGCTGTGAGCTACCAGGAACAACAACTTTTCCCCTCCTTGATCTTGTACATCAACTTCACACTGCCCCCTTCTGGGACTAAAACACAGCACCAGCAAGATGCATATAGCATTCTGAACACAGCTCCACACCCAAGATTGGAAGACACTGCGTTATGACCATATCGCCATGAAAAGCGTCACCAAGGGTTCAACATTGATTTAAGGCAGGTTCTGGTATATCAATCTAATACTGCCCCCCAGGCAGTAAACCATAGCACTATAGAAATGCAAACGAAAGGATTTCAAAAGACAGATCATCAACCAGGATGTGTACATCAACCTCATGCTCCCCTTAAACTTAAACTGCGCTAGCAATGCACAAATAACATCTCAAAAGTATCCTAACTGACTTTTCAGGCAGGAGGTGAAGCAAGGTTCTGTTAGCTAGTAAGCCATCACCCTACAAAGTGAAGCAGTAAGCACTCAGTTTCACCAGTTCTGCTGTAACATCTTGCCACACATCCCTTCCACAAAGACAGCACTATAAATCCAGCTTCTACATAATTATGGGACAAAGGGAACAAGACAGGCTTGAACCCAGACCCCAGCTTTGCAGGGAAACTAGTCCAAGTGTAAGAGTTAGGACTCCCTTCCTCAATTATCTACTCTGTCCACATCATCCTATCTGAAGCACAAACTTCTGAAATTGGATTTCTTAAGACAACTGCAACTCAAGCACTCCTAAAGAAGGTTCTGGTTATAAGCGCCTAAATGCAGGTACATCACTGACCAGCATGGACTGGAACCCATCAAATGGTAATTAAAGTTTACCACTTAAGACTTTTAATTTGTTCATAAATATACATTAAGTATTTAATCAAGAAATATGCAAAAACTACCACAGTCATTTCATGCTTATTTAACTTTCTGTGTAGGAGAAGATTGAATGGGCTGATAACAAGGTACTGCATTTCCTGTTCTGGTGGAAAATGATGCACTTGCTTATAATGCATTAAGTTATCCCCATCAGTGGTGACCACATATGGGCACTGAGACAGAGGAGAGGAGGTGGTGTAGCATGTAGCATTTCCCTACAGTGCATGAATGTTTACTTGGCAAGTTATTTTTTTTGTGTGCTACTAGTGCTTTGTATTACTGCAGGGGGCAGTGTGAGGCACATAAAAGGATGCCCGGAATCACTAGATTAAGACTGCAAGTTAAATTAAGTGGGGCAAACTTCAATCCCCAGTATAAACATAGACTACATGCTAATTAAATATATGCTAATTAAAAAGAAAATGATCGACAAATTAAGGCACTTCCTAGTTATGCAATGAAGAAATGTATTTACAGGCAAATTAAAAGTTTTTCTATAGCATGGCATATGGTTATTATACTGTATACATAATAAATATAAATGTATGCCATTTGTGTCAGGTTCTGAATTATGTACAAGACCAAGCCACCATAATTTTGAATATATCTATTGTACAGGAGTTGCATGTTTTAATTGAATCATCCTGAGTGGCAGTATAATATTATCAGCATGATATCCTCGATTTGATTCATGGTTTACAAGATTTTAGTTAATCTCCGCTTTGTAATAGACAAACATAGTAAAGTGACTATCACTTTAAGCAATTTATTTTGATTTGCATAGTTTCATTATTAAAAACATCTAGCATGTCAAGGGAACTGTCATTAATTAATGCACTGCTGCTAAATTACTGCAGTTTGCCACCTGGCGGGGAATATGAATCAGTACTTTATACATACAAAAATAAAGGAACTCATTATTTTAAAAACAAATACCGCCATCTTGTGGCTGAAAATCAGACTTACATGGATACATACAGTAAATTAAGAGGACTTTGTGCCAATTATTTATGTAAGCAAACTTTTACAAAACGTATTTTTTTCTTTATTTACCCTTAATAAATCCTGTGTATATAACAAGCGTCTTCGCCATATAATGTATGTAAAGGTTGTGCTTACCAGTATTGACTATTTTGACTTTTTTTTTTCATTGTATGTCCATCAAAGCATCAGGTCTTTGACAGTTTTATTTTGATATTCATAAATGACAAGTGATATCCACAGATGCCGGTAATGAAATGTTGGAAAACACGTGATGGAACTCTACCAACCCATCAGTGTTTTAAATATGAAGGACACCATTGGGAGAACATAGTGTGGCCATAGCAAAGAAAATAAGTATTAAATATGTATTGCAGTAGACTTACACAGCTGATTGCATTAGAAGTCACTGAGTGCCATTCAAAAGTCCAGTGAACTAAAGTGAACTTTAATAATCTTCGAGTATTCTCAATACTAAGTCAGTCTTAAAAAAAACGGTGGAAATCATGGAAGATTAAGCATAGTTTAGTTAACATTATCTATTAAATTAAGTTGGCAAAGAAGTGTTTTAGATGAAGGGTCTGAATACTTTTCAGACTTCAAAGTATAATGTAGCTGAAATTGGGCATAATTTAATATATTTTGTTCTTTTTCCAAAATGAAGAAGAAAAGTAGAGGATTTAATTGCAGATGCATTTAAAAGGAATGAGTTATCTGTATGGGCTTATGTATCTTGCTTTTAACTATCCCACTTTAGCACTTTACACAGTTGTGTGTGCATTCTGAACTTGTCCATGTGTACAGTTGTCTTTAATTCTGGCTATGAACTGGTACATTGCATTATAAAACTCCTTGGCCTTTGACAACCATATTTAGAATTTGCTATGCTATTTTCATGCTTGTGTATGCTATGTGCTTGACTGTATTTGTGGCAGTTGCTTAGCATTTGTCAAAGAAATAAGAAAGTTGTTTCAATTAACAATTTTTTTTTCCTTTCTTTGAACTGGAAAATTAGCACTAGTCATGGGTCTTCTGTTGACATTCTTTAATATGTGTTTTACAAGAGTATTTACTAAAATAGCTGAAAATCCTTTATTTACAGTATGGGGAGAGGTGAACATGGAAATGCAGAGCAATATAAAATTGTAAATGACAAAACATGTGCACAGTACCAGCTACCCTCTCTGTCTCCTGCATGTTATTGGTTTGCCAAGGTCATATTTATACAGAAGTGACAAATCTCTCTGAGCAGACCCTATTCCTGAGTTCACATCTCATTTTCTATGGGAAAGTGGGCACAAGGTTGAGTATCGCTCCAGTACATTTGAAAGGAAGCTTATGGTGGACGGTGATTTTTATTAGGAAACACAGCTGCAGCCGATAAGTAGACAGGTTCTCAAATGCCAGCATGAACACACGTCAGATTCATGGAAGAGGAATGACAGCGTATTTTCTTTTAACATGCAATTTTACATTAAGGCTAAATTTGCCAGCCATGTCTAACTACTTAGCCTATTTGCTTTTTGGTTTTCAGGCAGTGATAGGTTTGTTCGTTGTGAACCGAAAGGGCCAGCTGAGTGAATTCATTATTTGTTTAGGCTTGTTTATGTAATTTACTTCATAAATGTGTGAAGTCTGAAGAAAAAGACCCGGAGAGGAAATGTTTGTACTGCTAATTAATTTGATATTAGCGTTTTTTGTATTATTCTGGCACACAGTTTAACATTTTATTAGGTTTGAGACGTACTGAAGAGAAATACAGGATGCAGACCCTTGCCTTGGTAGCTGGTGGGTCAGGTTGACTTCAGTGGTTCAAGCAGACTTGGCAAACTTAACGCTCTCAATTTATAACAAAACTGAGTCAGTTCCAGACCCCTTGATTGTAATGGCTAAAAATTGTAACAGAATGTACCAACATCTGTCACAAAAGGTCGATATGAAGTTAAGCACAGAAATGTGGAGGACAAAAAAACAAACAAATGCTTTATTTGTATTTATTTTGTTAAATGTAGTGATCAAATAATAACCAACAGTAATCTTTTATTTTCCTCTGTTGCGTTTTTCACTGTTTCATTCTCAACCAAATGTAGAACAAAAGCAAACATGGATTAGCAGAACCATTCTTCAGTACATATCTTTAAAAGTAACACTGTGTGTGTAATAGCAAAATTAAAGTGAATGGGCTTTGGAAGGTACAACATCTAATATAGGAATTACAAAAATTAAAATATAAGATTTGGTGTACACCATTTTTTGTGACTAAAGTATTTAGAACAATGATTTGGTTGTACAATCAACTACTGTAAACTGGGTTTTGTACATCAAGTTTTATATTAGATGGTATGAGTCAGTCTATAGAGGGTACTTTTATAATCTATTGTATAATCAGACATGTTATTAATTGATTTTGAATACTTGTAATTAAGTTTTTAAATGCAATATCCCCCCCTTTTATATTACTTCGGCATGTGAAACACAGTCTTCACAAGTGTAGGAAAATGCATTTTACTTGACTAAGGTGAAAGTAAATATTTAAAAATTATGAAGCTGTTGATATTATTGGCTTCTGGCCACTAATTCCATTTGTATATAGAAATTAAGCTATGTTTTTATTACAGCATTACAAACAGGCATACAGACGTACCTAAGCTTCACTTCCAGGTCCAGAGATATGTGAAAGGTTTGTTCATAAAACAGGGTCGTGTCTCTTTCACAGAACAGGAACAGACGTAAGAAAGTGGTGTCATGTAAGAGAGAGCTCTCAACTTTAATATCCCTTTCAACTCTGGTGTCCAGTCAAGATGCCATAGAGTACTTTCACATGAATAAAGTAGGCATATATAAATATATGGAGAAAATTGCCTCTTTTGTAGTATGTACATAAATAAACTTGACCTGCCTGATTTTTTTTCTTCTCTCATCAGATGATCTTCAATCATATGTGGGATCTAAAAACAACAAAACACCAACAAAAATAAAAATGATTTGTATAAATAATACACACACATATATATATATATATATATATATATATCTGTATGTACACTACCGTTCAAAAGTTTGGGGTCACTTAGAAATGTCCTTGTTTTCGAAAGAAAAACAAATTATTGTCCATTAAAATAACGTCAAATTGATCAGAAATTCAGTGTAGACATTGTTAATGTTGCAAATGACTACTGTAGCTGGAAATGGCTGATTTGTAATGGAATATCTAGATATCTACATGTACAATGCACTCGTCTGGATACTGTGTGCAGCTCTGGGCTCCACACTTCAAGAAAGATATCGCTGCTCTAGAGGCAGTTCAGAGGAGAGCAACCAGACTTATTCCAGGTCTGAAGGGAATGTCCTACTGAGAGACTGAGGGACCTGAACCTTTTCACCCTGGAACAGAGGAGACTACGTGGGGACTTGATTCAAGTCTTCAAAATCATGAAGGGCAAAGACCACATCAAACCAGAGGAGCTTTTCCAGATCAGCAAGGACACATGCACCCGGGGACACAAATGAAAATTGGGATTCAAGGCAGAAAACAGGAGACACTTCTTCACACAGAGAGTTGTCACAATCTGGAACAAACTCCCCAGCGATGTGGTTGAAGCTGAAAATTTGGGAACATTTAAATAGAGACTGGATAGGATCCTTTGATCACTTAGTTATTAATGGAAACCAAACGAGCACAATGGGTTTTAGAAACAGATGCCTCACAGGTCCTCAACTGGCAGCTTCATTAAATGGTACCTGCAAAACACCAGTCTCAACGTCAACAGTGAAGAGGCGACTCTGGGATGCTGGCCTTCTAGGCAGAGTTGCAAAGAAAAAGCCATATCTCAGACTGGCCAATCAAAAGAAAAGATTAAGATGGGCAAAAGAACACAGACACTGGACAGAGGAAGATTGGAGAAAAGTGTTATTGACAGACGAATCTAAGTTTGAGGTGTTCGGATCACAAAGAAGAACATTCGTGAGACACAGACCAAATGAAAAGATGCTGGAGGAGTGCTTGATGCCATCTGTCAAGCATGGTGGAGGCAATGTGATGGTCTGGGGGTGCTTTGGTGGTGGTAAAGTGGGAGATTTGTACAGGGTAAAAGGGATCTTGAAGTAGGAAGGCTATCACTCCACTTTGCAACGCCATGCAATATCCTGTGGACGGCGCTTGATTGGAGCCAGTTTCCTCCTACAACAGGACAATGACCCAAAGTACAGCTCCAAACTATGCAAGAACTATTTAGGGAAGAAACAGTCAGGTAGTATTCTGTCTATAATGGAGTGCCCACCACAGTCATCAGATCTCAACCCTATTGAGCTGTTGTGGGAGCAGCTTGACCGTATGGTACGTAAGAAGTGCCCATCAAGCCAATCCAAATTGTGGGAGGTGCTTCAGGAAGCATGGGGTGAAATCTCTTCAGATTACCTCAACAAACTAGAATGCCAAAGGTCTGCAAGGCTGTAATTGCTGCAAATGGAGGATTATTTGACGAAAGCAAAGTCTGAAGGACACAATTCTTATTTCAATAAAAAATCATTATTTCTAACCTTGTCAATAACTATTTCCTATTAATGTTGCTGTATTTCCTATTCAAACTCATTTCATTTTCATGGAAAACAAGGAAAGTGAACCCAAACTTTTGAACAGTAGTGTAGATCTCAAGACAGGGTAAAAATAAGTAGCTGCTCATGAGGAAAAGTTTGGGGACCTCTAAGTTAGTTCACATCACTGAGCATTTATTATCTCACAGAATGATGGAAAACCACAATCTTTCAAAGCTCTGTACAGAGTGTCTTGTGCAGCTTGCACGTACCCATCAGGAAAAATATGCACATATTTTCATTTCTAATTGTGCAGGTCCAATTTCAAGGCTGATTGGCATTGACTGCTTTAAATACTTTTGTAATATGACGGCAATTGATAGTCTTGAGAATTATGACAATATTGTTTTTGGCTCAAGCATCACCTATATCCATCTTTTTCTGGTAGAAAGAGTCTGTTCCCAACATAATTTAAAGAGTTGTTTTGATAAATGTTGTGTCCTATACCCTTGGACTTTCCAAAGCCTTTATAAAGAGTTAACATTTTCCTATTGGTTTGTATATATTTCATCACTTATTTCCAGTAAAGACAATTATAACTAGTCTAAGCAAACATGACATATTTTATATTTATGTAGCATCTTAGCCTTCTTTCAAGATTCCTCTACATAAAGGTTAGAACAGAGTGAAATGTTTGCTGCTATAATGCAGGACTGATTTTTGCCAAAGGAACACGTGTTCAGACATTCTTTTTGAGATGTGCATTTTCTGTCTAGAGCACGGATAGAAAACAAAAATATTTGAATGCGTCATACAGACATTTACCATACCCCTGTCATGCACTGATTCATTCTGAATGTTATGGATGTCTTTAATGATCCTTTTCTTTGCATGTTTCCATTGGAATGACTGGCTGTCTTCCTTAACTAGTTTAGAGAGTGCAGGTGCTCAGTCAGAATCAATTCAATTTAAAGTAAATACTTGAGATTCTTATGGATGATTATTTACCCCTGCTTTGTTTTAGAGCATTTTATTTTAGAATTACACGACTATATAGTTCTTGCTCAGGGCAGGCTGAGGCTACAGGGAAGTCTAATTCCCAGAGGTCACATTTCTGTTTCTGTCTCTGGTACCACATTTTGGGTCGATATTAACACAGGCTTTCCTTCCTAAGCTGTAGAACTGTTGAAACGAGAAATGGGTATATCTGTGTCAGCAGTCATTTTTTATGACCTGAAGTAATATAAAGTTTCAGATATAGGTCTGTAATATTTAGCCTAGTTAAATATTTCCAACATTGTTTTTACATTCAGTGTTGTGATTTTGTTGTTGTTGTTGTTGTTGTTGTTGTTAAACCTCTATATTAAGTAATGAACTGCTTGCCATGACAGTCTAACGTTATTTAAACCTGCCACCAGTGAATTAAATCAGGGAAGAATATGTTTGTAGAATTAAAGATGCGTTAAGAACAGACAATGACAAGATGAGTTTGAACAAGGCTTCCAAAGCATAGCATTTATATATACATTGAATCAATGACGTGATACAGCACATTAAAGGAAACAGAGCATTATTTACAGAGTACATTAAACAAAGCAGGCTGCTAGTTAGAAATCTAGTCCATAGCATTGGTCAAAGTCAAATTTTGCATAGGCCTTTTCTTTTGGCAGTTGTGTCCTAAAGCAGACATTGTTGCACCCTATTTAATATTAATTGGACTTTCATCAAGATGTCATAAAGCATTTTTTTTCTGGTACCTCACAGTGTGATGTAGACAAAACTGAGGATGTTTTCAGCTGCTTTCTTTTATTAGAAGTTGAGCACTTTCTCTCAGCCACCAAGTGGATAAACTCTTTTTGCATCAAAATAGGTATTCCACATACACTAGATACAAGAGGGAGCAACCGTTTTATTTTTGCATTAATTAAAACTGCTCAAATAAACTGCCTGTGGCTACGTTTATGTGAACATTGTGTGTGTCTTTAATTCTTTTTTGTGGATTATGAAAAGAGAAATACCACAACACGTTCTCTTCCAAAAAATGTAAAAGGTAAGCCAGATGTTTCAGTAGCTGCACATTTGAGATATTACAGATATTCACAGACAAGTTAAGAACATATAATTCACTTTGTGTATATACCTCAATACCATGTCAACTCTTAACTTAATTTTATGCTGATGTTTTTTTTAAGCACAGAAAAGATAGCTGAACCCTTTTTTGATTAATTTGTTTTGACAAATCAAATTTTAAAATAGAATGTTTCCACTTCTGGCTAAAGGTTATAAATGATAAGTCATAAGGTATTTTCATTATTTTTCTCCAAAATATGTTTTTATTGTATTTTCAAAGAATATAGGTAACAACTTTTTAAACATTCACATTTTTCTTCTGCTGAACAACAGGGAAATGTGGCACCTTAAACTAGAAGCTCTGCAAAATTCAGTGTTCTTCATTGCTTCTTCATATATAATGTATTTTCTTCAAAAGACAATCTTTTCCTGGAAAACTTGTTTTGAGAAAAATATATAAAACCTTTTTTTATTTTAAATTACACATTTAAATATTTTCACAAAGTGTGCAGTCCCTTCATTTTTGCACTGCATCATATTTAAAACTAATAACTGAATACCTTTTCATTTGGTTGTTTGTGGGGGTATGCTATAGTACCACAAAAGTCCCATTTAGATTAACATATAGTGTAATATAAAATCCGATTCCTCAAATAAAAAACACCTGGAGTGAAGGGCTGCTGTACCAGGGACAAACTATGGAACCAATTATTATCTGATTTACCTTTTAAAGTTGCTCAGATTTTTTATGTTTAAATCATGTGCATCTTTGGGACCGAACACAACTAAAACTTTTATTGTCACTGAATTTGGTTATTATGATAGAATACAGCTGTCTTCCACACTGTCCTCTAGGAGGAGTAGTATTTTAAGTGAGAATAATAATGACTATAATGAATTTAATACTTCATAATTCCAAAATATATAGAAGCTGCAGGACAGTCTTCATTGAGGAGCATGGCACGTACCATTCAGTAATAACATAGTACCATAGTCATCCTTTTGTTGGAAGATTAATGAATTGCCATTTAACCTGCACAACAGTTATACATTACACCAAAGTGCTAATTGTGTTGGACCTTTTCACATTTTAAAATTATTCAGTACTTTCAACATTTCAGAAACGCATTGTTTTTAGAAAAATATATTCTATAAATAATTCAGTTCATGTGTTCTATGTGACCTTTCAAATACATTTTTCTAAGTGAGTTTTTATTTCCTTCTGTTTGTTTGTTTGTCATAAACTATGTGTGTGTAAGGTTATAGCTATTTAAAACTTGAAATATATCAATAATCCAATTGTATAATGTAGGAATGTCTTGTACAAAAGCAAAAACAAATCAAGTTGAAAGTAATAAATAAATCTGAGAAATGCAGCACTTCTAAGCTCTTTGACTAAACAAAGAGGGTGCAGTACTCAGTATAAAATTTCATATTAGGTAACAAAGTGTAGAAAAGTTGATCCCAGAGAAGAAAGAGTGGGGCTACATTCTAGGGGGAAAGCAGGATGTAATATACCCAGGAACACAGACACAGTGAACAGTGGGGTGATGGAGATGAATATGGATATAGGATATTTGAAAGCCACTGTTATGCCAATGCTGAACCACTAGGGTGTGAAAACTAATTATAACCAGTGGCACAACTGAAAGCGGCATATCGACAGTTTGTGGGTTATAAGCATTTAAAAAAAAATGCTGGAATAGTGTTATATGTTAGCATCTATTTATGGAAATGAGAATGATGCCATAGTTATATTGTACCCTCTCCTGTTGCATCTTTTACCAGATTTGTAAGAAAATATGTCTATGAACACATCTAATTAAAACTCTGTATTGATTTTTTAAGATTTTCAGAATAACCACTACCTTGAAATCTGCTGGAAAATATAGTGGATTTACATGAAGAAACTGGCACATATGTAGCCGTCACTGCTTCCTTGCCTAGTTTCCACTTCATCAATATTTTTTCTTCTTCTTTGTAACAATGAGAGTAAAAAAAAAAAGTTTGATATTCATAAATATAAATGTGTTTTTATACTCTTTTCCACCTAATGCAGTGTAGCTCATAAATATGTAAAGCAAATGTGATTTTAAAATGCTATAAAATATTTGCATGGAATAAGCTACTAAATGCCTCCACTCCTGCAAAGAAAAACTATTACAATGCAATCTGTGATCAATCTTTCTATACTAACTGTGCAATGTGAGCATTCATATATTTACATAACATACAGAACCAAACATTTTATGTACAGTAGTATTACAGCTGAAATGATCTGTGCCACATGCCGAACAACTACTGACTAGAATTTAACCTGTTTTTCATACTTTTTTTGTTCTTTTGTTACTCTTTACAAGGCACTAATAATATACTATTTACAAATTGTTTAAGCTTTGCAAAG
Source organism: Amia ocellicauda (assembly GCF_036373705.1). Taxonomy (NCBI): domain Eukaryota; kingdom Metazoa; phylum Chordata; class Actinopteri; order Amiiformes; family Amiidae; genus Amia; species Amia ocellicauda. Next base: position 28,809,637 of record NC_089854.1, on the reverse strand, counting down.
TATCCTTATATTATTGCAACTGTATACTTCTTAGCCAAAGGGTAACCTTTTCTTTTTCTTTTTCCAGTAATACAAATAAAACATTTCCCCAAATGTTCATAATAGTACTGAAGCACTAATGTCACTAATAATCACTGTCTTTCCAGCTACAAATGAATGTGCAGCAGGTAAGTGATCTCAGCAAATTGTCTTGACTGACCAAAACAACATGTTACAAATATCCATCATAATCATAGCTTCATTAAATGTACTGCAGCTGTGGATATTTAGCCAAGGTAATCTTAATATATATTTTTAAACATTCCTTTGCTGAATGCCATATGTGTGTGTGTGTATATATATATATATATATATATATATATATATATATATATAATAAACACACACACACACACACACCGTACCAAACTGCTCCTGTAGTTGTGCGCATCATGTCCAGGAAGAAAAAGATAATATACAAGCACCTGGTATCATTATTTGAAATACATTTGTAAGAGTTTTAAAACTTGGAGGTTTTCTTTTAATAATGCATACATTGCGATGCCTAACCATTTCAGATGCAGTTGTCTTGGTGTATATCTGGTCTTATAGTCAGTGTTCACCATTGCTCTAAATGAAGATCCATGGCAGAGTTCAAATTGAGGTCTGTAACATCCAAAAATTCTGCATTGAAGATACTGGGCCCAGCTGATGGGACAGACGTGTTAAAGCCAGTGGCGGAGCTGGGTGGGGTTAGATCCAGCCACTCCATCGTCTCCCATGGGGACTCGGTAAAGCTCAGGTTCAGGGCCTGGCCCTCTGTCGAAGGCGATACTCTGGCATTCATTGGTGACAGCGGAGTTTCCATTATATCGCGGCTGGTGAGCAGCTTTTCTTGATGGGGTCCCGGAAATCCATCCGCCGCTTCCTCCAGCTGAGATTCGTCATTCCCGATTTTGAGAAGAACAATTTCACTTGCTCTACTCATGGGACTGTTCAATAAGGCCTCCAGGTGATTGTCTCCACTGCTGGCTCCGTGTTCAAAGGGAAGCTGGGAGGGAGACAAGTGCTCGTAGTGCCTGTGGATTTTGGGTAGAGGCACGCTGGCGCTTCCTGAAGAAACTGTAATGTGAGGCACAACTTTTGTTACGCAAGGCCTCTCTTCTTTGGCATTAGCTGGCATTTCTGGAAACGCACAGAAGAAGCACATTTTGTGTTTTAACACTGAGCACTTATTGTTACACTTCAGCACTGTTTAAAATGTATATATTCATAAAGTATGGCACATAGGACAAGATAAAAGGTGTGCCTTAAGTATCACAACCAACACTACCACTTTTTAAAACTTTCATTTTTTTGTTTGTTTTGCTGATGAGAATAAATCTGGATATGCTTAAGGAGTAAAAATACAGGGCATTACACATACTGTAAGCAATTGGGCAAGATGCCTTGGAGCCCAAATTGTTTTCAGTTATGAAGCAATAACTCAGAAGCCACAAGGTGATTTACAAAAGATATCTTAACCCTGAAAAATGTATCTGGAATATGTTAACACCCAAAAGGTTGTCTTCTTTATTATATATTTGTCCTCATTAATAATAGTCTTATCATAATTCTAAACAATGTACAATCAATATTTTTAAATGACAGAAAAAACACAATGTTTCCGTGTGTGATCTTTATGTTCATTGCAGCACAACATGTTCGTTTTGTTGGCTATTATGACATTTTTGACACCTACTGCCTCATCCTAGTTGAATTTTTAATTTTAATTTTAAATGAATGGGGATAATACATATAAATTATTAAATAGAGTTGTAGTGTGTTTTGCTTTTAATTTAAATACCTTTTTAAGTCAAAGAACACAAATTAATTTATCAAGCAGTTCATGTAATATATTTGAGAGGGTGGATCTAATACATATAATTACTTTCTTTTAATAAATTTCTCAGCAATAAGTGCAACCTGAGAATCTCTTTAATGTTACGTCTAACAATAAATGCCATTCATTAATTCATTTATATATGTATGTATGTCTGTCTGTGTGTCTGTGTTTAATTTTAATGATCTTGTACTATTTCTTTTTGATTAAACATAATTGCAGAATAATTCCTTCTCACCTCCACTTTCAATAAGCACATCAAGGAGTTCATCCATTTGCTGGCTTCTGGTCAGTTGCTGAAATTAAATTAGGTCATTATTTCATAAGGTGTTCTGAAGCTAAACATTGTATGCAGGAGTGTGTAAATAACAATAAGACAATGAGACGGAAATACAGCACATCCTAGATTCAGCTGATAATCAGGTACTTCCTTAAAAGTGAATTGAAAATAAGATCTCTTCAACCTTCAGTAGAGCGTTGGCAATTCAAACTGCATTCGAATAACGTTTATGCAGAAGTCTGGATTGTACAATTGTACAATTAGCTGATATGAACTATTCAATTTTCTTCAGTTTTTAATTACATTCTTATCAGTACTATTCATGAGCTATTCAATAAGGGCTGTCCAAAATTAGTAGTGACACAGTCAAGACTGGCTGACGGTTTAAGAAGCATTTGACACAAAAGCAGGAGTGCAATAGAGGTGAAAGCCAGGGGAAAAGCAAGCAACGTTGGAAATGGAAGGTGAAAAGAAGCCAGACAATAGGTTCTTCTCAAGTTTGCATTACACGGAGAAATGAGCGTCTTGTTCCCGACTTGAATTTGCTTTAAATTTAGATTACCTGCTTTACTGCATCCTCATAGGAGGGGGGCTGTTTTATCTTGGATGCAGTAGAGTCTGAGCTACAGAAGGCAGCAGAAGAGATGGGATACTTTTGACCCACGTGCCTTGGAGAGTGTAATATAGCCATCTACATGAGAAAAGTAAAAGTTAAGGTTATATGTCTGGTTCAGAACGGGGACATAAAAAATAACTAGCTTATTTATGATCCCTTTGTGACATGATAATAAAGTGTGTGGATGTGGTTACATCCTTTCCACAGATTTCAGTTCCAGTAATTTAGGGGCATCCCTTATTTACAAGTATTTAAACTATCCTGAAATAATGCAGTCGTGATTCCTGGTAACAGGAAACAGCCGTAATAAACAGGAAGAATGAGATGGGGAGGGGGGGTGGAGTATTTAGGATCATGCATCTGGAGATTTAGCTGCAAAAACTAAAGAGGATGAAACTGTTACTGTCTCCGTGCCACACGCTTAGAATGCTTTTGGTTTTGTGTGTGAACCGTTTGCCCTCTCGCTCAGTACCCCTATGAGCTATGCTTAGGAGAAAACAAGTGACGGATTAAAGAAAAGCAGAAAAACAGTTAAGTGATGTGATGGTAGTTATGTAGCTCTTTCTTAGCCCTTCTCTCTCTGCACAGATTAAGATCAGAGGAAGCTGCCGTTAAACCAGCCGGCTTCAAGGCAGTCGGATCCATACCTTGTGCTGCATAGTTGGACTCTTTGGTGTGGTGTGATCCCGACGATGGAAACCACCATCGGCAGGGGCAGTGAACATAGGCTGCAGGGTCCTTTGGTCAGTAGAGTAGGAGCACGAGGTCACTGGCTGGCCACCGTTGTTCGGCTGAATCTGGAAAGGGGGAAAGGCAAATGCACATTTTACAGGATGGCAGTGGCTTTAAAAAATGGCAACATGTGTGTGAAACAGAGTGTAAATGTACAATGATAATTAAATTAAAATGACAAACTGACTTTCAGCATGTACTAGCCATGGTGTTAATGGAAATGAAGAATTTGTAGTTAGACTAGAAACCTAAATATTGCACTAAGTTATGTGAAAAATAGAAGAAACAACATAACAAAATAAAATTAAAGACAAGAATTTGGTCTGGTGTGGGCCGTTCCATTCCTGACTGACATTTATCATGTTTGTCTGCATATTCACTTCAATTGTATTCAACATGGGCTCTATAACAATTGTATAACTTTCTGTGCGAAAACCCAGATGGGAGGAACTTAAATTCTCATCAGTTCCTCTCTAATTTCATGTGTATTGCTCTTTGCAGGAGAGAAGAACCAGTTGGGCGCTGTTTAGCTGCAAGCTTGGAAATGAGGCCTATCTTGACAGTACCAAGGGCGCATTTCTGTTTACCTGAACTGTTCGTTGCCTGTTGCCTTTTTGTTGTGGCGAGCGGCTGCGCCCATCCCCGGTCTGTGTGGACGGTGAGACGGACAGCAGGTAGGGGTTGTTAGGGGACGGGGGCAGGCTGGTGTGCTGTGGACTGCTAGCTGACTTGGTGATGGGGGAATGCTGAGGTGAGCACTGAGGGCTTAGGAAGGCCGACAGAATTGGGCTTCCACCAGCTGAATCCAGGCAGCGAGGGCTGGCCAAGCTGGTGATGGACGATGTCCCACATGAGTTCAGGCTCTCCATACAGCTACTGGGAGGACTCTTCATCTGCTTTGAAGAGAGTGGGCAGCTGGAAGCAACATGCTCCTGCTTAATGGACACGCCAAAGAAGTGCTGGTGCTGCTGGTGGGGTGAGGCTTGACTGTCCTGCTGGCTGTAGTTGCGTTTCCTCTTGTGCAGCTGCATCTTGAGCTCCTCCACTTGCCGTTGCTCCTGGTGCAGCTTCCAGGTCAGCTCATCGATCACCTTCTGCTTCTCCACCAGCATCTTGTCCTTCTCGGCATCCATTCCGTCGACTTCGGTCTGCAGACAGCCTCCATTCATGCTGCTCGCCAGCCCCTCGTCGGCACTCATGTGAGCCGGGGAGGGCTGCAGGGCAAACTGCGGGGAGGACATGGTCACGTCGCTGAAGGTGTCCGGGAGGGAGCCGCTGACCGACAAATCAGAAGAGGCTGGAGAGATTGGGGGAGTGGAACTGGTGCTGCTGAACTGGTAGAACCCATTGGACATTGCGCTGGATGAACTTTGAGACTGGTAGGATGACATCGAGCCAGTGGGGGTGACAGGGAAGGTGACGGTGGTGATGTCACTGGAGCTTGACGCCGGGCTGATGTTGGGGTCCTGGAAGGGTCTTAGCCGCTCCATGAGTGCAGTTTTAGTGCCAGACACAGGCAGGCCTCTGATCCTCAACTGTTGTCTGAGCTCTGAAACCTTTGATCAAAATAAAATAAATACATCGTTGAGGTTCTACAAAGAAATATTACACACATGTATGGTAGTAAATCCTTCCTTGAAAATGTAATTGTTCATGGGAAGCTTCTGGTAATGCAATCATGTCAAGTTGTAGTTGTTGAGCCAGACCTCTGTCTTTTCTATTCCATCCATGCATTAAAAAAAAAAGTCCAACAACAACATTCTTTCATTTTAGAAAGTTTGTTTGTTTATAATAGTGGAGGTTTAAACAAAAGATTGTGAAAATATGTTGACATAAAGGTACATACTTTAAGGTCATCCAGATTGGATGGCAAAGGCCCTGGTTTTATTGGTGAAACATGGTTTTGGCCACAGTACGTGCTTTTCACTGGCGAAAGGGAGCTGTTCGTCACAGTACAGACTGGAGCGCTTGCGTTTCTTGTCATGGGTTCATTCGACTGCCTGGGAAAACAAAACAAAACAAAAACACTCAAACAGATGCCTAAGAATAATTTCAATTAATCTTCTTATTTAATCTTTGCATGTTTTAAATGTATTTTTTTGAGACCTCATAGAAATCTTCTGCCATTACTCATTGGGAATGAACTGCCCCAGAGCAAATATATCCAGCGTAACTCCCTGTGTCATGTTACTGTAGACACTCTGCACCCCCCTGGTCTGTGTGTGTCGGGTTATGGCATGAATTTGGCAGATGCTTCTCAGGAGTCAAGATCCTTTGCAGCTGCTGCAATCTTTTGGTAAAGAGTAAATAACTTTGAACCTTCACCGGATTAATTTCTTTTAATTGTATTTTAATTATGTAAAAGTACTGACCTTTATTGACAGTCGTACAGACACAAATCTCTGAGCTGATTCCATGTCAGAATACCCTGAGACTCCAGTGTGTTGTGGATTTCTTCACTGAGGTAGCAACATAACTCTTAAAGAACTCCTTGTTTTTTGTGTGTTTTCTTTTTTGACGGGACCATTTACTAAAGATATCATCACAAAGTGCTTTAACGTGGTTATAATGAGTGCTCAAAGGACCATTGAAACATGAGGTTTTGGCCAGCACAACAGTCCTGATGCACTTACTTGAGCTGGGATTGGTGCAGCGTCTGGTAGTTGAAGTGTTGCTGGCGCTGCTGAGGGTGCTGGTGGTGCTTTTGTTGGCTGAGAATTTGGAGCTGCAGGAAGAGTTGCTGCTGCTGGAGGAGTCTGGCGTACGCCGAATCCATGGGTGGGGGAGACTTCTCTGCCTTCTGGTCTGGCGGAATGTACTGGTGGTATTTCAGCTTCTTCACTTTGGGCTTCGTGTCCTTTGGCTTCTTGTGACGATTTTTATCTGATACTTTTGACTGTTGTGGGGGGGGGGTACAAAGAATTGACACCAATAACAATAAAATGTTAAAAGTGCTCTGGTATTCTGTTGCAAATTATTCAGTTACAGCAAAATCTTTTCCAGATCATGTTTTTTCCTCCTATTTTCTTATTCTATATTTACAAGTGGTGGGAGGTTTATTTATACATGTAATGGTTAAGTATTTCCATACAGCTAGCTACCATTATCTTTCAGAGGAATTCTGAATTCTGTTTGTATTACACCTTCACGTTATCTGATGTAAAACAGAGGTTTTGCCTAGAATACTGTTGGATGCTAAATTACATTTACATTATGCTTTAAAAGTTAAATCAAAGAATCGAAAAATATCACCGACCTTTACAATTGCAGGAACTGGTATTGGTGGGGTAAGCTGATTGTTGACCATGGATGAACTATCCATCTGACTTGTCTGTATGTGAGGTGAAGCTGTCTGTCCATTTATCTCTCTGTTTTGACATCCCTGGAAGAAGAAAAAAAAATGTAATGATAAAAGCATGGCCTGGGCAGGATTGTTTTCTCAACTGTACTGTTTTGACAGGGTAGATATTTAAAATGTAAATTCTACTACTAGGCAGTAGCTTCGATTGAAAGGCAATTACCTAATATATGAATGAGTAAAATACATGAAGATACATACAAATAACTTCCATTAAAGTTAGATATCCCTTTTTAAGACTGCTATGTATACAAATAAATAATACATGGATCCAACTATTAAGTGCAAATGCACAAAACAGTAAAACGAGGCCTGTATAACATGAAAGTGGTATAAAACAACATTCATTCAACTGGACATCAAAATGAAAGATAAGGAGCACAAACTCAAGACAATGCAGTCCTATGTGAACAAAAGGTATTTTCCGCTTGAAAATGAAAATGTCCTTTAGGGCTTCTAAGGGTCATCCTGATATTGACCAGTTGGCCTAACCAAAAAAAATGGTGACACGTGGAAGCACTTGCTCTCTGCTTTTAAACCTAGGCACGTGATGCCGATAATAGTTTAATAGTCTCATGCCACTGCGCTCGCTGAACAGACAATAGTTTGGCATGCTGACAGCCGAGTTGGAAAATCAAAGCACCCCATGCCAAGTACACTCTGTTACAAAGACACTGGTATGCAGGCATGAAGCACGAGCCAGGGATCTGTCACATTCAGGTTAACAGTCATTCAGGAGGTTTTGCAGGACACCACATTGTTCCCTGCAGTGCGCTAGGGGCGGATATTACCCAATTCCACTGTCTGTTGAGATGACACTGTTCTTGGGGTTAAAAACATGCAATGCAAATTAACTTATTGAGAAACTTGTCCAGCATATTTGACATTCCCTTCTGTGATTTATTACATGTAATGCTATCTGGTTTACTTGATACAACAGATTTTGCACTTGCATAATGAACAATTAATTAAATGCTTAGTCCTTGACTAGACTGTTTGACCCCACTTAGAGTTTTAGTCAGTTTAAGTAATCAAATGGCCTCCAAAAATGCTGGCTGCTGAAATATTCATTATACAGGTTATAACCCCTAACCCTTTGTTAAATAAAGCGAGAAGCCCAATGTCAAAGAATAATGGATAAGTTAATTAGTTGACCATTTCTTCACATGTGGGCAGTTCTTTGAATCGGGACCATTCTTAAACCTTTGTGAATATTTATTATCGTGAAGAGTGTTACTCTAAAGGTCACTTCTTTGGAGAATAAAATATTGTGTTACTTTTCTAAATAACAAATAGGGTTAGATGTATTGAAATGATGACCACCATTTGATGAGTCACCATATTTGATTAATGTAATGGCTTACTAAGCTTCTTTTCTCCAAGGCAGGTTAAACTAAGCTGCACAATCCATATGTATGATGATGGTGGCAGATGAGTAATTGGAAAGATTGATAGTAGCATTTTGAACAGTTATTTTCTAAGCGTTAGGCTACAGGGCCTATTGATGAGTAATTATTTTTCGGGAGAATAAAGCCTTCAGCGTGTTGACGTGTTTATATGCAGGATGGTGTGGACAGTGAATCAGTTGGGTCAGGGGTATAGGAGCACCAAGAACAAAAGGCCCTTGTAGGTAGAAACACAACTGCACTGAGTTGAGGTAATCATTTATCGAATGCCTTTTGAGTTTGTCATGGAAATAAAGTTCACTTTTAGCTGTACAATTGCTTTTACAATTTGTAGAAACATAAAGGAAATAGACTCTTACGAATCTGAGAGCATTTTGTACGGCATTTTTGGCATATGCCACAGATTCCAAAGGATTTGAGCAACATACTTTGGGGGGGAAGGTGAGAATTTCATCAGAAGTCAAACCTGAACTTCATTAATAGCCAGAACAAGTCATTAATAATAATACCGGTCAAGGTTTCTTTTGTAAGCTGGCCAGCAATTGATAGCTTGCAATAAATTTCAAGACAGGGTTTATGTGGTGGTAGAATTCTATTGCCAATATTATGATTAGTAAAGTTTCTGCTCAGACTTGTGGACTACAGTTTAAATGTGGCCTGTGCTTGAAAACATTTTGATTGTACCAATATACTTCTCTACCTTAATTAACCAATTAACAATGATTGTTTTTGTTTAGCTTTGTTTATTTAATTTGAAAATGCATTATCTGCAATTACAATTCTGTATGGAGCCAAACCATAGAACCCTAATCTTATAAATGACTTGAAATTCTAAGCACCTGCTGCTAATGGCAACATGGATTGCAGGCAATAAAACACATTTACACTCTGCTCATCTAGTGTGAGTATGGATACTGTTTTTACAGGCTGTGAATGAAGTCATAGGACAAAGGCAAAGTCATTGTACAGGCTGAGAGAGGGATGTGTGAAACTGCTTTTCTTCTGTAATTCTACTAATTAGAATGTGTAACATATATGTACTGTAGTAATCTGATCCTGATATAGTGTACACTGCAGTTTGTATGTTTTTACAGTATCATAACTTTTTTGGCACTTCTGAAAATGAAACTCGTGACCTCTGCAAACAAACAATCACTGGTGATCGCACAAAATACACTCAAGACGTGAAGAGAAAACCCATCGTTTTCTTTCGAAGTAGAGTATCCCTGCAGCCCAATCCCGTCTTGCTGTGTCTCACCTGCATAGCTCCTGCTGTTGAGGGAGAAGACAGGTCTCCGCTCCTGGGCTCTGAGGGGGAGCACACCGAACCCTGAGACTCGTGGCTCCTGGGTTGCTCAGGAGACAGGCCATCACTGCTGCTTTCTTCCTCAAATGCATACGAGTCCTCTTGCTTTGGGAACTTGGCATGGTTCACTACAAATGAGAGAGCATTCACCGTCACTGTAACACACTGAAACAGGTGGCAATGCTGCAGCTGTTGTAAAACATGGTGGAATCAATTACACAAAATTTGCTCCCCTATTAGAAAATAAGTCTAAAAATATTCACCTATGTCAGGATGATAGGACTCTTTAACCAATGCAGTGTTTTTGATTTGTTACATTAGTTTGTACATAATAAAGTGCAAATCTTTGGAATTTGCAATCTTTTTAACTCTGCATTGCTGATATTTGTGAATACTAATTGTGGGCTTTGAATACGTATCTCCTAGTTTATCATGACTATAAGTCTGGTGTTAAGAAACAGGTTCTTTGTCACTTGCACCTAGTTAGACACTTAGCCAAGAAGAGGTCTGGCACTGCAGAGGAAAACTGACAAGAGCACTTGACTAGAGAGGACCCCTGATAAGAAGGATACTGAGATGCAGCACTATCTTAACTAGTCAACTTGAGGGCTAATAGTAGGGCAGTAGGCAGGGGGATTAATTTTGTATCTGATCATGTGACCTGCCAAATAGACACCCTGCTTTTAATCACGACAGCTACACTTTCAATCACAGTGTTGGCAAATGTCGAGCCCTCCGTGTGCACAAACAGATCAGGATAGAGGGTTGGTGTTATTTCCTCCACCTGTCGATTTTGGACTCATTGACACTTTACAGAAGCCCTGGGGACACCTGACTGCAAGCTGTCTACTTTTGTCAACTTAGGTCATTTAGAGGACTTGCTAGTAAATTGTACAACGAGAAGAGACACTGGTAGTCGAATGTTTGAAACCTAACATTAAAATATTTGCATGCTGGTAGAGTATGACGATTAAATACTGTGTCCGAAAGAACAAATTAAAATCGATAACATCACTAAAAACGGAAATATCATACATGGGTTGTAAGATCACAATTGTTTGAAAAAATACCATCATTTAAGTAGAATAATTAGAAAGTTTGAAACTAGATGACCAGAATCAGTAATGTAGTAACAGAAATTAAAGCAATAACGCAAAACCCCCCAAAAAGTAATCCGTTCACTCAGGTGATTGACAGGTTTGCGGGTGTATCCACCAGTTTCAATGGGTAATGTTACTGTGTTTGTCTCAAAGCCACAAACTAAGATTTACAGACTCTTTGTTGACCATTTTCACCTTTGAACTTCTTGTATACAAGGAGGTTCCCTCAGCTGGCAAGAGAGAGAGACAGCTGCGCAACAGCAAAACCCTGTCAGACACCTTTGTAGGTGGTTTAGTAGATCCACATACATCACTGTGGCAAGTCAAAACATTGAAAAGCAGAGGGGAGTACTCAATTGTTGTAGAAGGGGGTGGATCTAAATACAGCTGCTGTTTATCTACATAAAACATGCCTTTTGTGTACTGAAGTAATATCAACTAAATATATCTAATCTAAAGTTCACTTCACACACTTTTTATGTATATAATGTTCTCCAACTTAACAAAAAACGGAATAAACTGAATCAAAGACTGATGCGTCGACAGAAAAATAACAAAGGAAAGGCATCCTCAAGCACAAGAAAAACAAATAAGCTGTGTGTGTTAGGTTTCTCAAAAACACAAGGTTTATAGTCAAACACCATGGTCTAAATCTAAAGTGGATTGATATCATTAAAATAAGGCCGTTTCCAGTTGCTTCCCTTTTTGTTTCCCTAACATCCTTCATTTATAGAATGTGGGGATGACAAACTCCATACTTACTTCCTATCTTCTATTGTCCCTAAGCCCATATATCTACTTGATTTCAGGGTCTTATGTCTCTGTTCTAATCTCAAATGTAATAGAGATCAGCCCCTGCTAATTTCTTTCCTCTGAGCTTTGTCCCTACAAACCTATTGCTCGAGGTGATGACAGGACTGCGGTATAAACAGCAGCTGATATCAACCTTCAGCTATGCACTACGTGGCAAGGGACATTTTCTCAATCACTGGCCAACAAGTTTTAATCAAACTTAAAGCCTATTTCTCTGGGTTCATTTAAAAAACAAAATCGCTCAGAGTGGGTTAAGTACCCGTTATGTTTAGTGTATGTGCAATGCCAAACATATCATGAAATTTTGTTAATTAGCCTCATTAGCCTTTATTAGCCTTATAAATATTATAACAGAAAATAGTTTTTTTTTCTGCTTTTTTATTTTCTTTATTTAAATGCTGCCTTTTTCAATTTTCAGGAACCCATTACTGCCAAGGCAGGTCAAATTTTTAAGCTTTTTCCTTTTTTCTTTTTAGCATGGTAAAAATATTTGATGTCTAATATACAAACAATTAACATTCAAGATTGAATTTGTATTTTCCAGGGTTTAAATTCTTAATAATAAAAAATTAAATACAAATTCAGCAGCACCCAAATGAGATAAGGAGATTGCAGTAGAAACTTGCAACACAAAACCACACCGGTTTGGCAAGCAGAGACTTTCTAATGATGAAAGTACATGCATGCAACAGAGCTATACAATTAGCCTTCCTCCTTGCAGGGAGTGTTAGAAATGAAACAGATGTTTGGATGTGGTTAGTGTATTCGTTTAAAGATTGAATTATTGAATTTCTATAAGGATGCACTGTGTGTCTGTATGCATTCTCTTCTAGGAGATTGTAAGTGGTGGTGGGGGGGCAGGGGTGGAGGGTTATGGGGGTGGACCACTCATCGATACAAAAAATAAGCATTTCCTCTTTCATTCAGATACCTTTCATTGCAGCTTCTTTGACAGCTGAATCAACGGGAATGATATTCTTTTCTACCAGCTCCAAAGGGCCTGGTCTTAGTGCAATTTTCTCATTAAGATCGTCGGCAAGCCTGGCTCGCTTCAGTTTCATCTGAGTGGCCTGTATGGAGCCTTCAGCTGCTGAGTCTATACAGTAAACATAATGATAAGCACCATTAATTCACTGCAACAGATTCGGACACCACCACATACATGATGCATGATGCATATGGGTTGTAACATAAACAGTTTGTGCTCCCTGACTGAAGTGGCTCTATTTCAAGGCAAAAAATAAGCAGCCAAGACTCATTTATAGCATAATAGTGTATTGACTGTATACAGCAGTCATGAAATTACTTCCCCGAGCTGTACAACATGTTTCCGAGGTCTAATATTTATACCTGACATCTGGCTCAGGAGAGTCCTGTATTTCAGACCAACTGCTTTAGCCTATAGTTTCAGACTCTGAAGAATTACTTTTGTCCAGTCGATTGTGAGGCGCATTGTACCATGTTTACCTAATGCCAGATAATTCTCCCAAATATAAACATGATTACATGTAGAATAAATAAAACATCATACTCTTGACTTTACTAAGCATACTAAAATGTAGGGGGCCCTGGAAGAGTGATAAAGAAAGTTGGAATAATGAGTAATGCTAATAAAAAATATAAACCCAAAGTGTGCAGTATGTAGTGAAGTCCAATTGTATGTGTTTATGTTATTCAAGATAATTGCCAAAAGCTTGTTATAGATGCCTATCCACTGTAGTGAACTAGACTCCAAGTTCAGAATTCTGTGTATTAACCTACTCCGATATTCAAATAAATACATACATACATGAATGAGGGCAAAACCACCATCCCTTACCTTGTAAAATATGCATGTTGACCAAATCTGACTTCTCAGGTCTGCTTCTGATTTTATGCTTTAAGTAATCCTCTGTCTGTATAACATGGAACGATACAAAACATTCGTTTTATTATTTAGATATTCATCTTTGTACAATTACAAGTACAATATACATGTTGTTTGATGATCAATCAGTACTTTACTGGTTATGTCCTAGATATAATATCAGGAAAGGGTTCTCCTAGCTTTTCTGGACTTATAGCTTTAAAACTTTCTAGTTTTGTAGAAGCACAGGTTAAGCTAGATAGGATCATTGGAATGTTGTTGTCTTTCTAAACCATTAATCAGAAAAATGCCTCTTCCCCCAGTGAAGCAACAAATCCCACTAATAGTCATGGTAATTTCATGATAACCTGAGGTACCTTTTATGCATTTTCCTTGTGTAACTGCTTTTGTTTCCAGGAATAAGTGATGTTTTTTCAGTGAGAGAGGCCAACCATAGGAGTTATTTACAGTGATGTCTGTTGCCTTAACTTGTCAAGAATGTTCACGTGTGATACAGATGGATGCTTGAGATTTATTTCTTAGAAATTTCTGTTTGCCCATGTTTCAATAATCCCAGTACCTTTGTTTTATGTGCTTCCTTAGAACCTTATTTTACAGTGAATAATGCTATGAGATAAAATATGTTACCACCTATTTTTCCAAATTCAAAACTGGTTTGATAAAAAAAAAAAAAAAAACAACAACCTTAGATACACTTTTCATCTTACCAATCATGTGTGGTTTGATTAGAAACTAGATTTTTTCTCATATTTGGTTGTACAACTAGGCCTATAAATGAGACTACAAAGAGATAGACAAAAACAACTCATTCAGATTAATTCCAAAGGTTCACACCACCCCCATCTTAGTCTAACCTCTGATGGAAGCATTCGGGGACATATAATCTTATCAAGAGCCGAGACAGATTACAGTTTTAAGTTGGATTTTTTTTGCAGATCGCTGGTATCAGAGAGCACAGTGCAAGGTTAGTGATGACAGGTAGGATCCCCAGACGGTCGTCAGTGTACTGAGGAATCTAAAGCTTTGCTGCTGAATCAGACGTCAGGGTTGGTTGTGTACTGACAGGGGTAACTTAATTAGTGCAGGGGTGTGAAGCTGGCAGGAAGCACCAAGGATCCCATTCATTGACAGATTCACAGCATTCAGCAGGCCAAGAGTTTAACTACTGTATCATCAATAATGAAAGAGTGGTGATGCAAGTTACTGGCACAATTAAATATCGCATCAGAGGTTAACTGGAACTGCTGTGCTGACAGGGTACCTTGAATATCTAAATCAAGGCTTCTGTTAAAGCTATTCTGAATGGGACATTCTGTATCTGAAATGAGACACTACTTATCAATACTACTACTAATAATAAAGCAATACAATATATTTTTAAGGTGTATTTACTTACCTTTTCAGATTTGCTATATTATGATGCAAAAGCTAAATACATTGATATGGTGAGCAGTTGAATTTTTATTGTGAGTATTTCAAGCATTATACATTTAGTTGTTTTTTAAGTGTATATAACATCCTTATATGTTTTTAGAATCTTTAGAATATTTTAAGGAATTCTTGTGTTTTGGATTGTTACTCCACAAAGGTATTCAATAGCAAATTTTGTATTAGAATATACTGCAATCTATATATTTTAAATAGTATTACTGTGTTTTCCAAGTCAATGCTGAGCATCAATGCATGAGAGACAATTAAGCCGGCTGGTGTCTTTTTTTTTTACCTATTCATTCAATTGTTTTTAATAACAATGAAGACAAACTCATAGATAATTACTCTGGTCCCTTAAGTATCTAGTCGACCTGGTGTTTATACCCATTGTCCCCGAGTTATGAGCACTGTTCTTTTGATTTATATTGACAATTAGTGGAAATTTGTTACCTTGGATCGTTCAAGATTTTTCCTCTGCTCATGGAACGCAGCTGGACTCTTCAGTGCTACAAAAACAAACACAGTGAAAATCAGTCTGATTTGCAAGGTAAAACGATAACTGCAGTTTTATAATTAATCCTAAATACATACGCATTTTAAATATCCTTTATCATTTGAGGTGTGACATTCACATGGTCTCAGTTCTAGTCCTCAGACTGAAGCTCATGGTTGTTGATTATCCCATTGAAAAACAAACATTACTACACACAAATGTATTTGCTAATACAGCTAGAAAGCAGGCGATGATTACCAATTCTTATGATGCAACCTAAGTCAATGTGTAAAGTTGCAGCTGCAAAACAGATTTAGAAAATAACAAACACCGCCATGTGTCTTAAATGAAAACAGGAAATAAGTATTGAATTGATCCATGTGCTTTGTTTTACTATTCTGAGCTAATGACTCCTTTTAGCTTGAAATTGCAAGCATCATTTTTTGGGTATATTTTACAGCTAGGATAAAACTCTCTGAGGGCTGGTTTCACAGACCAAGATTAACGCTAGTTGTGGACTAACCAATGTTATTATAGGGAGAGTTGTGCAAGAATAGTGCTAATCAAGGTCTGTGAAACCAGCTGTAAAATTGCATATTAGAATTTTAGACATTGTTATGAGTTGCACTGACATTTTAAAAATCTTTATATACACATGATTTCCTTAATCCAAATAATGTTGTTAATGCATTTGAATTTCTATCAGTTTCAATTACCTTTTTTATTTTTATTTTTTTAATATAAACTGTTTTCTATGCCCCCTTCTCCACACTCCAATTATAAAGATTATTTGCTGCTAGCCTCAGTCTGTCTGGAGACAGTAACCTTTCTTAAAGGATATTGAAATCACCTGCTCGCTTCATAGTCATTCTATACGGTTAAATAAACCTCTGGGATGCCACAGTGAGATCACACATCATTTTTATCACAGCTGCTGATTCCTGTCATTGTGACCTCAGTGTTTCCCTCACTGAAAATAAACACGAGGCTCTCCTGAAATTCACGGTGATGAATTAATGTTGTTCCCAAGTAGTGGTGCTCTACTGGAGCTCACAGTGTCTGTACACATGGGTTTTGGGTGTCATTGGGACAGTTTGAGATGCACAGAAAAGCGACATTGTAGAAAGCTGACTCTTCAACTGCTGTCCTACTGAACCCCAGGAAACCAAAAGGCAGTAGTCCATAAATGTAACCACTTTTGAGACTGGTAGTCTTGGTTGAAGGTCACAGAGCATATCAAGATGTCAGCTTTGTTTCAAATATACATCGCATCAAAACAAACCTTTTTCCTGGCTTCTATCCTTTCAACAGTAAACGTTAACAGCTGAAACAAAGATTATTTGGTTTACCTGACGAATGGCTTTAGTTCCTAAATTAAAATAAACCAATTTTGCAATGGTTTGTTTGGGAAAATCTGGACTCAAATCCCAATAAATCCATCATGTCTGTGACTGAGAATCATATATAATAGTATTTTTTTTAGCATGTTTTTTTACTTCCTAGGTGTAGGTCCAAAGTGAATATTCTAGATTTAATTATTTTAGTGTTGTTTTTGGTTTGTTTTTTCTAGTAGTGCATATATATGTGTGTGTGCATGCGTGCGTGGAGTTTTATGTTGTTTTATGCATCACAGCCAAACAACTTAAACAAGACTGAAATCAAGATGGATCATGTTTGATTTTGATAAGACGCAAGCATTATTAATAGTAATGACTTGTCTGTACTCATTTTTGGGGGCTTAAGATGTGTCTTATATGATCACACAAAGTTGTTCAGTCAGTTTTTAGAAAAGTAGAAGCAACAGTCCTTTTAAACATGCTGTACAGGGTTGCAAAGTAGGGTAGTCTAAGTACATGTGTTTTATTACTTATGGGAAACATGGTCTAGAGATCCCTTTTCATTTTGTTTTATTTTTTCCTTAAATTAAGCATTGTACAGTGGAATAGTTATAAAATGTCCATTACCTTTCAAGCCCTAGGATGCTTAAGTAACATTATGTAATACAAAGAAATTTGTTGCCTAGTTTATTATGGACTGTTTACCTGTTTTTCCAGCTTTTATGTAAAGAAGACATCATCACACATGCAAGACTGACGTACAGTTGCCCCATCGGGATCCAATTAAAAGCCTAGACTGTTGATTTATTCCTGAATAGCAAAAGATCTTGCTTGAGTGCTTGTAAAAACCCACCAAGAGAGGGGAGCACGCCACACACACACGCCACTGTTTGCCGGGATGACCTGTGAAGTACTGCTCTCCAGCACATCCCAACCCAGAGGCCAGATGAGACTAAGAGGCATGACTGCATGTTGAAGAACTTAATAAACACCAGATGTTTCTGAGGGAAACATATATACAGACTACAGACTTGGAGATCTACAAAAAAAAAAAAAATGCTCGGCAGATCAATTTTCATAAAACCAACAACACAAGTTTTGTAGAGCTGATGGTAATCATAATGTATAAATATGTGAAATCCATAATTTCAATACAGGCTAAAAATGTATGCCAGTGTCAGCATATTTATATATATATCTATCTATATATATATATATATATATATATATTGTTTTATTTTTGTAGAACAAATATTTATTAATAGAATGTAATATTCTAGTTTAAACACCAGTCATAATGCTAGTTATATTTCAAAAATAATGTATACATTTGAGGTATACGTTATTGTCACAAGTATTATTACAGCATGACTAAATCAACTTTGTAAAGACAACAACTGATGCATTTTGAATTTTTCAAAACGTGAAACTAATTATACGGACTCTTGCAAAACATTTGTTATAAAACAAAAATACAGATCTTTGGATTCAAACTGCAGTTAGTGTCGGTGTAATTTCTAAGAACAAAGTGTTCCCTATTGCAACTCTTGAGTAAAATAATTATTTCACTCTTACACAGTGTTAAGGGAAGAAATGGCTGCACACCCAAACAGTCATTTGTATCACCAACATCTTGTGTACAGTCAACAGATGCACAGCAATCCAAACATCTTTTGAATGAACTGAAGTCTGGATAATCACTTTTTCTTGAAAGCTTTATCTGAGAGAGGCTCCTAGAAATTGATAGGAATGGCTTCTGGCTTCCTTTAGCCTGCACACTTTTGAACAGTTATCTTTCTGTTCCTGCTTGCAAAATAGCTACTGTGCCAATTATATCCCGGCTTGCATTCTGACAACTAGTATTTATATGTATATGTGTATATATATATATATATATATATATATATATATATATATATATATATATATATATATATAAATAAATGAATGTGTATGTATATTTATATATATATATATATATATATTTATAAATAAATGAATAAATGTGTGTATATATGTGTATATATATATATATATATATATATAATGCACACACTCACACAAGTATGTATATATGTGTGTGTGTGTACATGCAACATTTGGAAAGCAGAGTACACCACACATTAACAGGTGACAGTGTAGTTGTTTCAGTGCAAAGTCTTAATCACCAAAATGAAGTTCTAATTTACTGTGAATAAACAGGTGCAATTCCGTAAGTCTATCCTGCTGCAGAGTTGAATATTCCTGGCCTAGATAGTTTATCCAGTACAAGAGCATTCCACCGAGGTCAGCTGCTGACCTGGCTGTTATTTGTTTGCTGCCAGTGGAGTATAAGATGTTTACTGCTTGTGCTGATTCAAAGCTCAACCCTGAAGATCAGGTTTAAAATTGTGTTGGGGCTCTAGTTTCTCTTTTTCATTAGGTAACCACATTGGCACGTCGAAAGCAATCCAGACTCTTGGCAGCATTGAAAAAGTAGCTAGAATCCATTTGCAGTTTTGAAGTCTATATCTACCTTGTCTGTAATTGTTTTATTCGAGTGATTGGGTGATAAGTTTAACATTTTTTTTTAACAATGGACACATTGCACCCTCATAAATAGACTTCGACTTTTAACAATTAAGTGAACAGTTAAGAACAAATGTAATTCCTTATACTGTGAAACCTGTCTTTTCACTAGAAACTTTGCATCAAAGTGAACTTTGTTTATAATTTGTTTGTCAAATTGAGGCATAAAATCCTTATTTATTCATAACCACCAAAGTCCCTTTTTTGTAAATATTGTAAAACATTATGTTTAATATTTGACTCAACCTATTTTTATAGCCAGTGTTTTAAATAAATATGTTCATGTCCATTGAATTTGGTTTAAAACTAGCATTTTTTGTAGCATTCGAGCAGAATGTAGAAGCAGATTCGTAACTGCCTAATTCAGAGACTGGTTGTTGCATCAACCCAACATGTCAGCCAGCACCAGCGCTCTGTCAGGCAGGAGGCTAATATAATAAAACTGTACTTACGAGGCATTATACCCTGATCAGCAAGCTGCTCACGTGTCCTCCTCTGCTGAAGCCTTAACTGCAGAACTGGCAGAGAAGAGATAAAATATATAAATATGGTTTGTGCCACAAATGCAGACAGCATTTTCCTTGATGGGTAAACCAGAACAGGAACCTGAAGAAAATGTGAAAATGTCAGACACAAATGTAGTCTATGAAGAGCAAATCTTTTATCTTTTTAAACTGTCCATCTCCCCCCCCAACCCCCCAACACACACACACAACAACAAAAACAACAAATACATGGGTGGGAAAGGATATTGAATTCCTGTGATTCTAAAACAAAACACAAGAATCATTATAACAATGAGAAAAAAGCATTTCAGCATCTAGATAATTCTGTGTTCTAATATATCTGTTTAAATTATATCAAACTACTGACACTACTGACAGCATGTGTTTGCCACCCCCAAAATACAAGTACAATGAAGTCTTAATAAATTGCCTGAAAGTATGCAAAGTAACACTTTCAAGTTTCTTGCTGTAAATTAAGGAATGCTTAAAGGCTGATAAATGACAATAAAAGAAACATGATCAAATTTAAATGCATCACATTACCACAGAATAACTTTGATGTGACTGACAAATGACAGTACAATGTAAATAGCTCTGGTGATGTATAACTGAATTCCTGAGCTCAGCAGACCAACCTTGATAACCCCAAGATAAGGTCTATGCTCCATTCCCTACGAATGTTTAGTCTCTCCTTAGTATCTTGTAAGAAGGTCTTCCAATTGATGTGATTAAAATCTTGTGTTAAATAAGAACCTGGAGATCAAGACTTGACCATGAAACGGTCTTTCAAAGAGTCAAAAGCAATGTTTTGCAAGAGAAATGTTGCTTTAGAGCAAAAGTTAAGCAATATCCTGGATACATGAGCTCAGTTAAGAAGCTTTCTCTTTCCAAAACACTGTATTGTAGGTTTTTGTTTTGAGGAAGATACCTTGACCACTAAGGCACTAAGAAAAAAATCTGGTGAGATGCTGTCATAAAAAAAAAAAAAAAACATACACAGAAGGGGGGACTTCAGGCTTACAAATATTGCTTGAAAACAGGATGTGCAGCTATCATAAACACAGCTCCTGACTTTTAAACAAATGTCCCTACAGTGTGTGGTCTTGAGGGGCGTGGAGGACAATAAAAATGAATATTTGCCAGTCAATCACTGAACTATAAGTCTAAGTGGATTCCTGGACATATGCTGTACATTCTCTTCACTCAGTTATTAAACTGTGTTGAAAAGTTGTTTGCCAGTTATTTCATCATGTTCATACTATGTGGTCTCTTACTGTTTTAATGGACTGTGAAGTCACTGATTACAGATTTCTCCTATTGCACACCGCTAGTTAATGGCACAACTAACAGATTCCCCAGGCTGATCTTGTTGGAAGGCTTATATATATATATATATATATAATACAGTCAATTATGTGAAAATATTACTCTGCTTTTTATTTTTTCAGTAATGAATTATCTTATTACAGTGTAAAAACAGAAAGTGCAACTCCCAGAAGCAAGGTTGTGTGTAATTGTATGCAAAATCTCTTTTAAAAAGTCAACAGCAAATACATGCTGGATTAAGGGCACTCCTACAAGAATCTGAACCCCTCAGGGAAATGACCATATTTTAGCAGAGTTGGGACTGTGACCTTTAGGAAATGGAAATGAAATAACCTTCAGAAATGACAGAGGTTAGAGTCTTGATTATATGGTCAGCTGAGCCAGGGTTTGTGGGCAATGAGATAAATGTGTTTGGCTGCACTGTGTTTCCAGAATACAATGGGTATGAAGGGGGATCTGGATTGGAATCACCATACAGCGAAGGGCAGACCCCATGTCACCCAGGATAGCAGACCTAAACAGTGCTGATCATTTGCAAATTATCAAATGATGTTCATATCTATCAATAGGACAATATAAAACTCTCATTGCAAACACTAATAAGAATAATGGTTGTATCAATATTGATATATTGTAACAGTGGAAGGGCCTGTAGGTCGATGCCAGGACTGCACCCATGAAACATTGACCAGACTCCAGAGCTCTTTTAATTCTGGCTTCATTCATTAGGAACAGTGCTATTCTCTGATCTGTTTAGTGGCATTTTTTTAATTATTGTGGATTAAACTATATTGATTTAGCAGTTACTTACATAATTTTGCTGAACAGTCATTCATGCTAGTGAGTACTGTAACACTGGCATATAAATCATTATAGTGAAGTGGTTCTATTTTGGTGGCATTGTGAATGATTGCTTATAAACAGGAGTATATATCTAAATATAAGTTATGTCACATCATATTTTACATATAGACATAGCTTGTTTTTTTTAATAATTGGTCTTTATCTTGACACTTTTTCTATCATTACAATCCAATCATACTGAGAAGAGAAAGCTGATCAACATAGATTGATTGAGACTGCTAACAACTCACTGACTTTGGGCTAATGCCATTGTCAAAGCAAAAGCCCCAAAAATTGAAAGAATAAAGCATTCCAACTATGTGTTGCTTTTTCAAAACCTCGCCTCCTTGCACGTAGTGCTACATGAGGAGACTAATATTTTTAACCTGGCTTTCATGTTAACATCCTACTAGCAGATGTCAAATGAACCAAATTAGACAGTACTAAACTTAGATATTACTGGCGCAGGTGGAACTTCCCATGTATATGCTCTCCGTACTGCAAATCTGTCTGTACATGTGTGAAAACGAATACTGTTCTGTTTGTGATCGCAGTTTCAAGGGCGATCTTGAACTGGCTTGGAGGAAAAACAGTGCAAAAGCAATAGAAAGAAAAAACGGTGACTGTTAGGTTGTTTGGAAGTGAAACTCTGAATCATTCTGAATGGATCATCATAAAGAAACTAGGTATGAAAGGGCCCAGTGAGATATTTATTTTCTGGAGTTGCCCTTTTAAAATTGCTTCTAGTGTGACAGTGACTTAGTACAGAAAACCAGATGACATGATTTATGAATCACTGCTGTATTTTCCAGTGACAATTCTAAACAATGAATTAATATGCAAGGGGGGTCTGGGATTTGTATCAACGGATCTTTTGTTATCCTGCTCACAAAAGTTTAGCACTAAGCTTAAGTAAATGTGATACCTTGCAGAGCCGAATACACTGTGCAGTTTTCACTATACAAGTAACACCTTACAGACTAATAAAATTGAATACAGTAGATGCACAATACTTGTTAGTTGCATTCCTGGGATTCACAAACAAGCACTTGTTTAAATAAATTTGTTTAAACATCAATCATGTGGCATTCTCAATCGACTGAGTTTCAGATATTGTAACTAAAATGGCACAACAATAAAGATTTATACCATCATAGGGGAGAAAAGATGTAGAAAAATGTGATTAGAGTGTGACATGCAGACACCTGTTAAAGTAGATTGCAAAAGCTCCTACAGCAACAAAAGTGCTACATAGACACAGCTAAGACTCATACTAAAATGCAAAGCAAAATGTTTGCATTACTTTTCAGGGGGTACATAAGAAAAAACGAATTTGTAGATATTGACTGACGTTTCTGAGAGCAGTCATTCATAGGACATTACATTCCTGATTAAACTAATCAACAAATGTGGAATTGTATAGCTTTAGTATAGAAGTCATGCACGGACTGCAATAGTACATTGGGTGTAATTTTGCATAATTTCAGAATGGGTGCAGCTAAAGATCTTTCTTAACAGTGGCATGTCAAAAATATATATGAAATGGAAAATTATTTTATTTTGGAAAGAATGCCCCAGATTTGATGGAAAAATAGCTGTTATAGACATCTGTTGTTGCTTAGAGGAAAAACAATGACCTGTAACCCTTCTGCTTCTGGCACCAAGTGTCCCAAGTGTGGGAAATCACAGCGCACAGAAAGACACTGGAAACTGGAAATTCTACTGAAGGAAAAATCGAGAAGTTCAAAAGGTATACCTCCACTTCCACTAAGTTTGTCACAACTCATAATTGTTTTATTACCAAACCCTTAGCAAAAGACTGTTGCTAATTTTCATTCTCACTTTGAAATTACAAAAGGTGTTTTCAAGTACGCAATGCCTTCATACAAATTGTCACGCTTTTGTGAGTCAGTTACATTTAGTGGGTCAGTTGTTGTTCTTTATTTCCTTTGAGGTATTACTGTTGTGGTGAGCTTTCCTATAAACCACTGCAGCTGGAGAAAACTTGTACTAAGGCAAGAGGATGACCCTAAGCTGTTTCAAATGTGTCTTGCCTTAGGGCTCAGAGGGAAATGAAGACCTTGTAATCCCAACACTTTGAAAGCAATTAACAATGTTAAGGAGTAATTCAGCCTTCACGGAGCTCATGAAGCATGATGAACACACATCTGTCATTTTCTGGACTATTTTTAGACTATAAAAACAGCATTACCAGTACATTAACAGCACTGAGCTCAAAGCAGTGTGTTTTTCTTTCTTGCAATACAAATTTAAACTAAAAACAGATATAACGGTTCCATTAAGATTTCAAATTTCATGGCAGCAACATACAGCATACCTTGGCTGCGGGAGAACGTCAACCGTGGTTGACTTTAATGGAACACAAACCTGGAATCTCGAATCTCTGACATGAACAAACTACTGGTAATTGTGAGAGCGTGGGTTTAGTTCTCTATCAGGCTAATCACAGGTTTAAAGACCCTCTGGATTGAATATCTCTCTCAGCAATAAGAACCAGATGATTTACACTAATGGCTTATAAATAGAAATGCCAGTTGTCTAGAGTGTGTATACCTGCCAACATTGACAACTTGGAGATGAAACTCAGCAAACATACAATATAGAAGTAGGGAAACACAAACCATAATATTTCAGAACTTCTGTATTACAATGGATGCGTTGACTCAGATTGACTCAAATTCAGATTGGGAAGCAAATGGTGCATTTCACTCTCTTCTGGCTGTTAAAATACTGGGCTATAATTTGCCACCATAGGAAACCCTATTTTCTGGGTTCAGCTGGCATTTATAAAAGATACTTTACAATATTATTTCTGCAAAGTTCAGCACTTATACCACTCAACTTTTTGAACTACTGATTATATCATTACCATCAGATCACAAGAAGTTCAAGTTTTGTGCATGTAGATTCAATCTACCATGAAATAAAATTATTACAATCTCTATTTCCACTTGCTCTAGCAAGTCAGTAGTTCAAGAAGTTTGTTTTCATTGATGTTATGTAATGCCTCCAGACTTTCTGTTCCTGTTTCAGTTTTGTAACCTAGGCAACTTTTTAATTTTTCCCCCTCTTTGTGAGCGTGGTAGTGTTGCTATTTAGGAAAAGACTTTCACTGAATGATAGCTTGCATCACGCCAACAGGCACTATTCTTCAGAAACCACACATTTAATCAGTCTAGCTTTAATCCCCTCAACTCACCCAAAACTCAACCCTGTCAGCTAATAATTGGGACTTTAAGCTGAAGCTATCTGCTATGCCATCCATCAGCTATTTCCCAGGTATTTGCATGAGAATTAAAATGGGACCACACCAAAGAATAAAAATCATGCTACCAGTTGGAACTACATTTTCTATTATATAGTCACATTACATGTAAAATCATTGGGGCTTAAAATATAATTTATAATCACAAAAATTACGTTCATTTAAATTATTTCATTATTTTTTCCCTCTTGGAAAATCTCTGGTTATACCAAGCTGTATTACCAAATTGTTTATTTTCAGTTTACCCTAATAGGTGTCTCAGATTCGTCACCCCACATAGTTAATGTGACTAGAAGCTGATGTAATGTGTCATGGCAAGCAGACCGTCCACAGCCCAGCACCTACCCTCCTTCTGGCCATGGCTGCTTTATGAATCCATCATATTTCTACTGCTTACCAGCTTCATTCATGTTTCAGTAGATTTCAAGAAACAAAACATTGGTATAAGCTGCAGAAAAAATGCCTGTTCTTCCAAGACAAAAATGCTCTACTGAGTTTTAGAAAGTCTAATAGAGTAGAAGCTATATTTGATTGCTATTCCATAAGACCTAGGATTGCCTGAGGGTGATGGTGTGGAGGCAAGATCTTGGACTGGATTAATAGTTGAGGTACACAGGCTTTAATGTGCTTGGCCAAAAGCCAGCATAGTTCACAAGTACATTGAGTGAGGTGATCTTAATTTATTGCTAATGGAAATTACTCTAACTTGCTAAAAGCTTCAATATACTCTGGGTGAAATGTATTATGAAGCATTGGGGTACATGATACAGAGTAATAGGCACGGGTTGGCTGGCTACTCAAACATTACTGAGAGTCTACTTGCAAGATGAGCTGGGAGAAGTCTACAGGGTCATTGGGGAAGGATCTCAATCTGTCTCTGCACATTATAGAGAAATAAATAGAGGGTTTCTAATCTGTGATCGTCCAGAAGCACTTGAAAATTGTTTGCATACTATAAAAAATAATTACACTAATATATTATTGTTGAAAAGTGTATGCAGTTGCAATCCTTCATCTGTGGTATATTACCATTTAAATGTGTTTTAGGAAAACTGAGGTTTTTGAACATTGCTTTCTATGCCACATTATTGACCGTGCAGTCTTGCCATTTTCGCTTCCTCTGAGGAAAGGATAATTTTCCAGCGTTCGTTGTTCTAAACGAACTAAAGGAAAAGCTCAATTTTATTTTAATCTGTTTGTTAGCAATTACCATGTAGGAAGATGAAAAAAAAAGAAATTATACAAATGTGTTTTGCAAGGCATTTAGAAATTTGTATTGGCTCTGTAAGTGCATTTTTTTCAGTGTTTTGCTGCACATGTAAGTATTTGTTTCAGAAATGCATTTAATAGTAACTGTTTTGGCTAATCTACACTACTTATGTTTTGGGAATTAACCTTTTCAGAAGAGTATGGAATTTAAGATATATTAAGGAAGTATGTTGTTACAACTGAGTGGATGTCTCTTATTTTTCAGCTTGGAAAAATATATGGTGGAAATGGATATCAATTATCAAAATTACATATGGAAGACTTACATGTCTTATGTTTAAGGAAAATAAATATTTTAAATTAGTTACATTATTTATAAAAAGAAAAAGCACCGTCTTACACAAGTATTATTTTTTAAATAAAATTTCTTTAAAATAAGTCTACCAATAAAGTTACATGCTGTTAGCAACGCACTGAGTATCATACAGTATCATTTTCACCAGAAAGGTGGCAGTATTGTCATACAGTATATTAAGAAAATAGTCTGTTGTAGGACCTAAGTGGCATTTAAAAGACGCTTAAACACAATATAAGTGGTTTTGACCTAATAAATTAGATCTAGAATTCAAAGGAAAAGCAACACAGGGCTGATAACCCCTGACCTCTGCAGAAAGTCAAGTCAAGGTAGATAGTACTGGACTGTCGCTTAAGATTATCCATAAGAAATATGAATGTGTGTATATATATATATATATATATATGCACACACACACATACATTCATATTTTTAAGGAGAATCCAAAGGGACAGTCCAGTATTTACCTTGAATTGACTTTCTACAGAGGTCAGGGGTTATATAAATGATAATATGGAAAAGCAAAAGAGTGCTGCCTGAAATTTGTGGAGTTTTGTTTCTATATAGTACAACACTGTGTCTCAAACAGCATGGAATCCTGCTATTGACAATATCTAAACCTGCCGTGTATCTGCCACATCAAATACAATACTGTTCCCAAGCTGTTGTTTTGAAACCTGATGCATTGAAAATTACATAAATGTTTAGCGATTTCATACAGTTTCACAATAGTTCAAAATAGTTCAATTTAATCAATTATGTTAAAAGTATGTATTTTTAAAACTATTCTATATTCGCATTCGTAGTAAAAGTGAATTATCACTCAATTAAGTGTGCATGGAGTATATATGAAAAACTGTGTATTATCAGCATTAAAAACTTCTCATCAGTGTCTTATGAGTGCTTTGATTTGTTCAAAATAATTACAAAAGGTACACTGATTATTACACAAAGAAAACAAAAAGGCTGCATTAAGCATACAGCAATATACATGTAATCTGAAATGTCAACCATAAAACACAAGCAGCAGCAGAGAAGTAGAGAAAGATTCAAGCAGGGCTTACCTGATCTGAACTTGCTGCGAATCAGTAAAGAATGCTCAGAACCTAGAAGAGTCATGGTGTTCTTTACACAATTCCAGCGCCAGAAACAACGAACCTCTCACTGCAGACCAATCGCTGGCTCCAAGGAGAGACAGACCAGAACATGCAAAAGGCACTTCATTAAAAAAAAAGCAACAACAAAAAAGAAGGAAAAAGGAAGTGTATCTCTTTAAACGTCTACACACTGCGCTTTCCCCTGGGGTTGTGGCTTAGATGTAGTCAGCCAGCAAAACTTGTGAAAGGTTTTGGTCCCATGTAGCACCGATCCTCCACAACAGAGCAAATGATATTCCCGTGCTGGGAGGGCCTTAAAAAAACTAAAGATCAGCAGAACCCTCCTCCAGCTGAAAGTTTACTATCAGTACAATCAGTGCTGGAGGCTCCCCCCTGTCAAAGTGTCTGCCTTGGACAGTCACTGAAGGGATGTTGGAATGCTGTCCAATCCCAGCTACTACAATCTGCATATCAGCCACTCCTAGAGCAGGGCTGATGATGGAAGGGCTCTGGGGTGAAAGTAAACAGAAGTCAATAAGCCTCACTCACTTACATTAACTCTTTCCAATCTACAGAAGAATAAAATGCCCAGAGGGGTTCTGACCTATTGTGCCATGTATTTGAGCCACTAAGTCACTGCAATTGATTGTTTTCATAGTAGGGATTCGACATTGCCTATAATAGGTTTCTTAAAGTTGTACTTAACCCCCCCAGACCCTTAGATTTCTGTTTTTTGAAGTATCTTATTTTAAACACAAGCAAAACAATGTGTACTTCTTCATTCCACGAATGTAGTTGAAAGACTTTTGTGTGTGTGTGTGTGTGTGTCATTGGCCAAGATCTAGAATCAACAATATTAAGGTTTCTTGGAGAATGTTAATGTTGGTGGAGTGACAGAATGAAAAAGCTAATTTCTGCACCTCCCACATGCAATTATAACATTTGTCTGTTTTATTCCCCGTTTGTAATATTTCTGTTGAGACATATAAGCACTCCATGCGAACCTTAATTCTTGCCGATCTCTCTAAACAAGACAGATTTGCACAGAACTACACTTACAGCAGTCGGCAACCAAGGTCCTTTGCTTACTTATGAACACTCGGCACTACTTGATGAGACTTAAATGGACTGTAGATGTATTTGAAGACTTTTCAATGAGTGGTTGAGTGCTGTTACTAATAATCAGGGCTGGCTTTGTTTTACTATGTGGAATGGACTGCATAAATCTCACAGTACAAACCAACAAAGGCATAAGTTCAGAGGAGTAAAACAATTGAATAAATTAAGGTCTATTCTTTTTTTTTATTTATATACCAATTTTGTCCCTGTATCTGGTTACTAGCACTGACCTTGGCAATTTAACTGCAGTTGTTTTTTTTTAAATCCTCTGCTCCCCGATGAAGTGGTTTGGTAGTAACAGCTGGGAATGCGCCAGACAAGTGCTCATGAAGTGTATAATGTCACCATTCCTTCTCGGCTGTCAGAGCCAAGACACTCACTGATGACAGAATACAAAGAACAACCACTGCGCTCAGTCCACATTAATTCACCTCCCTAATCATCCAAACTTATTAAGCTGTCAAATAACTTGCTTTGCCTTCTTATCTGTTGAAGGAACTGAATGAAAATGCCATGTAAAGTTTTCTACCTATCTTTTTTTTTGTGTGTGTCAGGTTTCAATCTAAAAACATCAAAAAGGCCAACATGTTTAAGTTGCTTGACATAGTTTTATCTGTTTATATGTCAAAATGTGATACCATGTTATGCGTACAAAATTATGAATAGAGTCACATTATGCTTGACACGCTCAATTGTAAGAAAAGGCTAGACCGCCTTTGTGTGATACTTAAAACTAACAATACAATTGTGGGGCATAATTAGTATAATTTTGTCTTGAGCCCCAACCAAAAGGAAAGTATTCATGCTCACCTGAATGAGCCCTGCTGGTCGAATGCTGGAATATTTCAGTAGCTCCTGGGATTTATTTCTGAATTTTTCCTCTTAACTTCAAATGACAGTTGCTGGAAGCGCTCAGAGAGAATGGAGTGTTGTCTCCCCAAGAGAGGTGCAGCATGTTTCTCTTCAGAAAAGGGAGTTCTCTGTTTCACCCTTCTATTGGCTGTTTTATTCAAATGTTTCCTAGACCATTGTGCTAGTATAAATTTAACTCAGAACATTTTGTATGTGTTAGATATAAAATGTCAAAGGGTGTAGAAAACATAATTTTAGCCCATATTTCAGGGGGTGCTATTACCACAGTATTCATATTGAGTATAATGCATAAGAACTTTTTTAAGACGATTTTGTCTTTTACTTGAATTAAAGGAATCAGTAGCCAATCTGACAAAACATATTTACACCTTTGTTGAATACACATTAAGATAATTTAAATATTGGTAGACTAGATAATTCCTTTTACATAACCAATCAGATCCCATCAGGAACTTTAACCTACTCGCCAAATTCAAATTCTTAACCCAATATTTGATGGTGGTTTTCCATTGGGTAGATGACAGACAAACTGAAAGTTGCCATCAAGTGACAAGTATATGAAATCGTGATTAGTGGATGTGTTGAAAGTTTGCTTTAATTTGGGACAAAATATTTGAAAATATTGATTCCCAAAAGTATTATTTTTTTCACTGTTATTACAGAGTTATTAAAACTCAGTAGTGTTGCTTAGAGCACACAAGTTCTACTAACATACAGTAATCTATAATACTGAAGATCTGTGAGTCAAACTCTTTTAATTTGATTTTAGGTTGTAGAATAAAATACATTCCAGTAAGCTATGATGTGTTGTTTAATATTTAATAAAAGACAATAGCAGATGAGCACTAACTATAGCCTTATATTTTACTCTGGAAATATGAGAACCATTCGTTTGTTGATTGTGTGCATATGGTCATAACCAATTAAATTATTCATGTATTTTAATTTTTACATACCCACTCCAGTTGTATCAACATGCTGAAATTCCATTGAGATCAATTAAGCTTGTGCAGGATTAATTGAAAGTTTACCATATTTGGAGAAGAAGAAGAAAAAAAAAAAACGACATTCCTTCCCATTCGTGTAACTGTAACTTCTCCAAAGCATAATCATTTATTAAAACCAAGGTCTAACATGTATTCAGATCTTTATATTTCTCAATTTATGTGGAGTCTAGGGAATCCATTTGTCCCTGTGGGAGGCCTTTGATAGAGAAAACCTTTGCGAGAATCCTATGCTTACATGTCTGATAGTGCAGTAAACAGAAAACGAGAAGCTGAAAAAACACCGTAAATCAAGATCCTAAAAGTGAAGATTACATCCTTATTGTTACAAGTTGAAAGTCACTCAGAGTCAATACCAGATACATGGCTAGACAAAACTAGCCATGTAATAAAGTAAGAGAAGCAGAAAAATTACTTAAATAGGTTCCCAAATCCCTAACTTTTAAAGAAGACAACATCTTGTGAAATAAAACATGAGATAAAAACTCTTCAGCTTTAAAGTAATAATTATAAAGTATTATTTGTATTCGCTCCAACTCAGTTAATCTATTTGCAATTTGACATTAATTTACAGTATATGTTTATTGTTTTATTAATATCATTATTTGCATGTTTTGGTTGAATGCATCGTTTGGGTGAGAACAGTACTCATTCAGTGACCTTGGCTCCACCTCAAATAGCCTCAGACTGGGGTCTCGTAGTGGAGACAGTCAGAGAGTGGATGTTAACTGCTGTGTACTGTCTGGAGCCAGACAGGCCAACAAAAGCTGCAGTCCCCTGGAAAACCTGAAAGTAACAAACGGCTAACAATTGATGCGCAGTGTAGTAACTGCCTGAGGCAGACAGAGCAGCTGGTTCTTATCTGTCTGAAGCCCATTGGTCTCAGTAATAATGTTGCTTTAATTGTATCACTTTGCAAACTGTTTGTGTTCCAATTGACTCTCAGAGCTCTCCACATCTTCAGGTAAACATTCACCAGTCGAGTAGGAAAGAAAGTACAAACTGTTTTAATTTAATTACTTGTCAGAGACATAAAAGCTGGAGATTTTCAGTTCTGTAAATGATTTAAAAATACTTTTATTACAACTTCGTCTTGTCATCCTTTGTAAATCTCATTTAAGTACAGGTAATGACACATTATTTTGCAATGTGAGTTGGTCAGATATTTTAAATTGAAATGGATAACATAAAACATAAACAGCTCTAAATTGGACCTGCTAAATAATTGATTGAAACATATGGTTTAATAGGGTGATATTGTTTGTTAAACAGTAAAGGGTTAATCTCCATTACGATGCTAAAAATACAGCGATTGTTCTGTATGATTCATCTAGTGATAATCTGGGCCATCAGTGTTAACAGAGAACTGAGGGATTTCACACAGTTTTACAGTGGATTTTGTTAAATAAAGACGTTCTGCTAAAAGCGCCACATGAGGGGATCACTTAATTGCAGCACATCAGCTGTGGCAGAAACTTCATAAAGAACTGCCTGGAAAAAAAATCAAATCAAAGCTGACATGAGTGGTTAGAAGCCAAAGGCTCACAGCTCCACGGAGACGTGGGGAACATTTACTTTGGTGTGAAAGTGTGAGATTTTCTTCAAGCTGGCAAAAGCAATCTGAAAGGAATCCAAAATAAAACAAGAATGAAATCACATAGGTTGTCTCTCATGGAATTCAAAGTGGACAAAGTAAAACACTGTAATATTAGTTAATGCTCTTGTGATGTTTACATCCGTGTCATTTATTTAACCTCTGCTTATGTTTTGTATCGCTGGCTTTGAGCCATCACAGAGAAAGAAATCTGCTTAATTGCGATTGGTGTGGACATGAGGACAGGAGCCGAGCAGTTTCATTACGAGAGCTCTCTCTTAATTGACATTTGTTATCCGGTAGATTTCAGATTGTAAATGGTTCCTAAAAACACCACATTGTTCAGTTATTTTAATGTGGCCTGGACTGTTTGCATGGTAAGGTGAATATTAACAGAGGTGAATGTGGAAAAAACTAAAAGGATTGTAGGAGCCGGTCCAAATTTGAACTGAAACGTTAACTGAAGTGAAAACAACATTTTCAGCAAATGGCCACATTGCCTTGCCTCAGCTAACCCAGATCATGTTTTGGGTTGACCTATACATTGTGTGTCACTAGGGGATGGGGTGGGTGTATGGATGAGTGTACTATGTTATCTGCAAAAATGTATTGTTAGTAACGGTACAAACAAAATATATATACACATACAGTGTGGTGTCTCTTTGGATAGTTATGTCATGTTTCACTGTCTGGTTTGTCTACTCCCCCTGGATTTTAGGAATTTAATTCAGCATTACCTTCACTGACAGTAGGAGGTTATGCCTTCAGTTTCGTTTACCCCTGTACAAAATCTAATGAAAGCACACTTTGCAGGGCCTTTTCCAGCCCTCTGGCTCAGCTTTTATTTTAGTTTTACAATAAAACAAAACATTATTTTCGAAGAAGGGATGCGCTTTTGACAAGCAAAAAGAAAAAACACATTTACGACACTGATAAAATATGAAGTAGTGATAAGGATGCCCCCTATACAGTTTTGCCCATCTATACAATGAAACTCAAAAGGTTTACATTCAGAGGTAGCTTGCTTGTGACAGAAATACTGTAATACGCTTGCGCTTTGGATGCTTTGGCTAAGGCTGGTAAAATCATATTGGATTTAATGTGAGTCAGTGTTTTGGAGTGAAGTTTACTATTTTTGAGCCATTAACAATTATTGAAAAATTAACGTTGACCACAGCTGCACACACTAGGGACAGACATTTATGAGCCAGTTTTGCAAGATAAAATCGAGTTAAATCATTCCGCATTATTGAATCTACTTCAGAAACACAACAAAATATGAGTTATTTTTCGGAAACAAAGGTAAATTGAGTGAAGCTTGTTTATTTTGGTTAATGATTTGCTATTAAATCCTTATTTACCCTTAACAGACTTGACTGAAATGTACTGGCTATTTCTGTAGAGTATAGAGGCAATATGACTTCACTTTTGAGGTTTCTGCTTTTGTATGTTCAGAATGAATAACAAAAAAGTAAGCATATAAAATAACATTGACATTTCCCATCACTTTCCACTCTTACACCCCAATACAGTGACAGGCATCTGTAAGAATGATCAGAAGTTGTGTTCAGATGAATAATTCAGGTAAATTACTAATCACAAACCATTTTCACTTGTTATCTGCCCTGTAATTGAATCAAAGGAAAACACTTAAAATATTTGCATACATGTATAGTTCTTCCAATTATTTATTTGTTTGTTTGTTGATAAATATTTATTTTAAAAATGATCTATTTAAACGTAATTTAATTATTGCGAATTATGATGGTGAAATCAAAACAAAAAAACACAATATTGGATTTGTCCATATTTTGAAAAAGCATACGAACTTGGAAACATTCGCCCCATCATGTCCATTAATAACTAAGTGATCCAAGGATACTATCCAGTCTATTTTTAAATATTCCTAAATTTTCAGCTTCAACCACATCACTGGGGAGTTTGGTCCTGATTGTGACGCCTCTCTGTGTAAAGAAGTGTCTCCTGTTTTCTGTCTTGAACCCTTTCAATCTCTCTGTTCAAGAAATATAAAAATGCTAATGATACCGCTATTATTCTAGGCAAAAATCTTCAAGTGCAGGAACTCATTATTTTCAATAGCATCTCTGGGGAAGATCTTTGCTTTTTCTCATTGACACTAATGAAATGATCGTGACACTTCAATAATTGCACTGGTTTTTTTTTTTACAATTAATAGTAGTCATTACAGCTCCTGTTTAATGACCTGAAATCCTCCATAGTTCTACAGTATATTAAATATATTTATATAGCAATTATTTAAAAATAAATAAATAGAGAGAGAATCAAACCCCAGCTCCACCTTGTTGAATAGGAGCTGGCCCCCTGTAAAGAAAGTACTATAACATGTCAGTGTCATTCTTACTTCACAACTCCCTTGTGGGTGGATACTACTAAGCAAAAACAGACCCGTCAGTTTCACGTGCATCAGACGTGTATACCTCACATTTTGCCCCGAAGCCCACGCACAGGGAGTCCCTTTCAATATGGAATCCTTTAAATAAAGAGCAGATGAAAAATTTGAACTTTCTAAGTGTGGGTCAGGAGTACCCATGCTCAAACCACCCTGCCTTTCTTCAGACTGTTTTTTTTTTCTTGTCTTCGTGTGTTGTAGAGAACATGAATGACTCCAAGTTAAATTGTTTTGTTTTCATTGGTTTTGTCTTCAAGATTATTTGTATTCATGGAAGAAATATTTTGAATCACAAGGGCTATCTAAATTACAGAATTAAGAGTTTTGTTGAGAGAGGGAGAGAGAGGGTGGGGTGGGTTGGGTCAATTCTGCAAAGAAGGAGACTCTTCTACAGCTTTGCTAAAGTCCGTAATTTAAGAATACAACAGTAAGACTTCTCTAGCACTTGGACTTCGGGCTTAAGGATTTAAAATGCAATTTTAATTCAGACTCGGTGGTAATATAATAATATACGGAGCCCTGCCTCACATTTCTTCCAGTAGGCATTTTGGCTTTCTACATGAGTATCTAACATTAGACCTTCCATGATGCACAAGGTGAAGCTGCCAGATACAGCTCTATTTTGGTATGCTTCAGTTAGCATTTGCTGCTTTGTCACCTATACCCTGTAAATGTACATATTTTTTGTGACTATA
The DNA here is from genome assembly GCF_036373705.1 of Amia ocellicauda. Taxonomy (NCBI): domain Eukaryota; kingdom Metazoa; phylum Chordata; class Actinopteri; order Amiiformes; family Amiidae; genus Amia; species Amia ocellicauda. The sequence goes on along the minus strand of NC_089854.1, from coordinate 28,774,131 downwards.
CTTTGCGAATAACTTTACATGTAGTTTCCTACAAAATGTTCTTATTCATTTACTACCCATATGTTCTGCATAAGTGGATTTCATTTTTTTCTTCTTCTTTTTAATAAAGCCACTAATGCTCCCCAAATATCTCTCTGTGTTTAATGAGGCAGGGCCTGATTCCAGCAGCATACGGCATCAAATACTTTACCCAGAAAGTCACCTGTTTCCTGGGTAACTGCATTTCAGTGCATCTACATCATAAGCTATGCAGCTAAAAACAATCAGATGCCCAGTGTGCCTACTATATATATATATTGTGGTAATAAGAATCTAAGGTGATCACTGATTTTGAAGCATGAGCGTTAAAACTGTTATATGGAAGTCAAATATTTTTACAGATGTTGAACATCCAGTCCAAAATGTCCAATCAGTGCCACTCCCTTTAAGAAAGTAAATGCACTTGCATTAGAATAAACAGGATTTTCAAAATAAAACTGAAAGTACCTCTTCTAACAGCAAAACATAGCTTTGCAAAATACGGTTGGCAAATTGACTGTGCCAAAGTATTGTGCCTAATTGTAGAGCTGTGTATATGACATCATATAGTGAAATTTGTAGTAGAGTACTGCTTGCATTAGACACAACGAATAGCTAGTATACATAACCCAGATCTATCTATGTTGTGCTTTGGTATTGCTTAATGTTGTGGTCATGTGTTTGTTTAGTGTGTAGTTTTGATTTGGCTTTTTCCCAGTGTGTAACATCATAACTGCAATATCCAGTGTTGTTTATTGTTTAAGAAACAGTTTACATAATCTCAATAACACTGTATACATAAAGAAATGCAGTAATAGGATTTTAGCATTAGCAAACATCCTTCAATGTTACATCTGATTATTTTGTTTTTCCTTTGTTAATTTAAACCACACACAATCACAAATATTACATATGTATACGTGTGTGTGTATATAAACATCTATATTAAAATAAAAAATGTCTACATTTGATTAACTATTGATGACATAGGAAAGAAATAAGCATGCTTATCTTGATTCCAAATCAGACTGATATTAAATATTGGAGTGGATAGTGTCTGGAAGTTTTCATCAAATACATCAAGGTTAATTTGCACGTTTTGTTCTTGTTGGAACATAAAATATGACTAATAACCAAAAATCCTGAATGTTACATTTCGGTTGTCAGCATAATGTTTTTAAAGCATGCTTTTTTAAAAAAACAGAAACAGCGATCCATTGTAATTGCCATTTGAATCATGTTTCTTGTAACCAAAATGAGTAATTATATACTGTCGACATTTCAGGACATAAGATTAGTTAAGAGGAAAACTTTCAGTCAATTCAATTTACTTCATCCTCCAGTTAGCTGCACTTTTTAATCCCATCCCAGTAAAACCAATAAGTTTGACAGTGACTGAGACTGGTACATAATGTTCTACATGATGTACAAGAAAGCAAAATTATGTTTTCTTTAATTTGGATTTCAAGATGATGCTGAAGAAAAGTCATTCTGATTTTAGTTTTCCTTGGACCTCACACACCTCTGATATTTTTCTTGTCCACATCCTATTCTTTGGAAGCCTGTCTAATGGGCTAGATTCAATCATCAATATTATTTTATTTAATTTTTGTTACTAAACTCTCAAACCCATCAATCATTACCATAAACTTTTGGTTGAAAAATGTTGCTTTGTCTGTGCACATATCGTGCCCGTTTTTTTCTTACTTTCTATTTTTCTGTGTGGGCAACACATGGGATCCTTGACAACTATTTTATTCAGTAACATCTCCAGACAACAAATCGGGAGAAGAAGAAATCAATCAATCAAAAAGTTCAAATCAATTGCGTTAGTAATGCATCACGAGACACTTTCAGATCCAGGAAAGATAATGCAGAGATTTTTCCTTGCCAAGGCAATATATACAGCCAGACAGCCTATCATCCATTCTCTATAACAAAGCTGGACCAGTTGCCACCCTGGGGGGTATAGAAGCCACTCTCTGACATCATGGCTCCCAGATAAAGCCACAGGACACTTCATTTGAAAGACAAGCAGCTGTGCTAACCTGCAGCTGCTCGTGGTTTTGCCCTCCCTGCTCAGGACACTATCAGATGAATGCCATTCCAACACAGTGTTGCTGTTGTCTGACATTTCTAATTGCATTTGTCTTTTCCTTTCCATTTCATTTACACGGTGCTATCATCTCCCACATGAAAATCACTGCCATTTTGAATATTATGATTACATTTTTTTCCTCAAAAAGTGTCACAGCAACAGAAGCCAAAGATACATATGTTTTTTTAATATTATGAATATTTGTCTTTCACTTCACTGAATGAGTGGAATATGGCTTTGGTAACCTCTCTGATTCCACTTTTTAACTGCATGACATTTGTTTGACAGAAACAAATTGGCTAATACCACCACAATCTCCTTCCGAGATAAATTAAAACTATCTGTAGATGATTCCTCTTAACCCCAGGATTAGGAATTATAAATACCATTAGATGATTTTAAGAGGCCTCATGCCTGCAAAGGAATTTCTGTATTGCCATAAGGTTTGGATCTTATTATCTAATGAGTGACTGTATCCAAATGTCATCTGTTGCTCTACTATAGCAGTGTAATGTTTTTAAAGAGTGTGTATTTTACTTTACTATTATTTTACCATGAACTTCATTCATAAAATCACCCCCCTACAATCGTAACACATGGTCAGCTATGGTACAAATTGGAACTGAAGATACTTTTCAATGCACATATTAATTCTACACCCACATCATACACTTCTTCTGCAAGACTGCTACATTTTATCAGTGTTGCCTTCATCTGGGTTGATCCAAGTAGACATCTTAATCACAGTTTCATATGAATCAAACAACAATGATTGCAAACAAAGTCATTAATTGAAACTTAAAACAACTAAGGGTCAAATTAATCATATACCTGTACCTTAAACATAAAGAGCTAGATTATATGACATCTCCCCAGGGGTGCTGATCTGACATGTTTGAAGTGTTTCTTAGATAAACAAATTGACTGGGTCACAATATTTAGATTTTTGTCTATGTCTCTTTTTTTGTGCAGGTTTAAACATAGCTTAGTCACTAAGTCTAACATCAACATCCTTTATAAAAAAATAGGAATTGAAAGTAATTTGAAGAGACTACAAATTATGTGTAGCGTGTATCTTTCTCATAATATTACATATTATGAACAAAAGGTAGTTTTACCACAGTTTTATATTTTTAGTACTTTAAATCTTAAATTGTTCAAATTCTCTCTCTGAACTCCTGTCATTTTAGACTTAAATGTATTTGTGTGGAACGACTAGGCTATAGAGGTAAAGTACTTGCTATGGAGACACAACAATCCACAGTTATCATAGATTGAGTGAATGACCAGGTGGCTATTTTCACACTTCACACCAGTTGCTCTGTGATTTATTGTTCAAGGAAACCATATCTTAGCAGTCACATGACCATGAAATGAAGTGACATAAACCGCAGTTAATAGATGCCCCTGCCCCCCTCACACACAAAACACAAAAAGTTGTTACGTGTACATTTGTCTCAGCTGTCCCATGATCACCTCTTCTCTGAGATCATTCATTCTGTTTTTAGGCTACCTAGCAGAAAACATGGCCAACCACAACACAAAGAGTTTGGCTTTCAAACTTGTAACCAATTTGTATGTTGTATATTGTGCAATCTGTCATTGTGTGCAAGCATCAGTCATACTTCAGTATGATATCTGGTTGGAGTCAGATTCTCATGGGTGAGAAATAGAAAGTCAACAGTAGCAGTTGCCAGCTGAAAATTCAGTTAGCAGGGAGGCCACGCAGAAATTGTGTGGGATCAACAACAAGTGAAAATGTGAGGAGAGAACAATTTCCTTAGTTGTGTTTGACTTGTAATAACTGGGTAACATCTGAATCTGAGAAAAGGCACAATTATATAATTCCCTTCCTACACATTATGGTTTTCTCAGTTCCATTGCTTCAATCTTCCCCTCCCCTCTGTTTGAATTGTTATCCCATCACAGGCATCTTGTAGATCTGTTTTTGTATACTGCCGGTTGGTCATCTCACAGAATGATTCACTGTTTGCTTATCTGTTCAGAGGGCCTGCCTTTGATATCACTGAGACAGGTGTCAGCTGTCTGTGGAGGTGCCATTGGGAGCTCAAATGCAGATTAGAGTTTGCCATGTCTTCTATTTTCCTCAGATTAAAACCATCTAATCCCATGTGTTGACAAGCAGGTCTGTCTCCTATTCCATGTTTATTGGTTGCATTATCTACCTCCACTGACAGATGGCTGCACTGGCCCCATTAGCACAGTCTAAACACTCAAAATAGATTTTTCTCATAATGTTACATAGTACACGGTGTACTGGACCCTATTTACAAGCTTCAGTACATGACATCAGTCCTTTTTTCCCCCAAGACACTTCTTCCTTGAAGTTAAGTATACATGAAAAGGATTTATACTTTTCTTCTGAAGAAAACGTAGGCCCAGGAGGCAAAAAATAAAATCAAAATCTGTAGCTTTATCAAGAAAAATAAAATGGTGCGCTTCAGAAATGGGCCATTAGCACTGCCGATAAGATGCAGCCTTTTGAGCGAATAGGAATGTTTTCTAGTTACTCTGGCATGCTGTCTATTTGGCTCTGAATCAAAAGCAGGACCACTATTTTGCCAGCATTAAAAAGCCCTGCAAAAGAACAAGGTGTCGCATTTGATTGTCAAGCTGATGAATATATCCAAACAACCGCATCACACTACAGATCGCGCAAGAATTTATTGAGAACCTAGTCATTATTTTTGGAAAACCCTAGTACTTTTCTAATAAAGGTTCCATTTGTAATCGCATTAGTAAAAACACTGAACTGAATAGTTTTTAGTTACAGTCATATGCCTTGTGCTTTTTGTCCCAACATTTTTCTGTTGTTATTCAGAAATAATTAAATGTCCTTGTAAAATATGAGTCAACATCTGTCACACCTGATTTCCTTGTTGCAGGTATAGAGGTATAGAGAGGAATCTCACATCACCTAATTGTTTCATGTGGTCTGCCACCACCTACTGGAATCATTCTGTTTCCTTAAACATTCTGAGTATGAATCCATTCAGATTTCAAAGGGATTTCCCACATCCCCAAATATATATCTCTGTAGGTCTCAAAAACATGACATGATTTCAAGTTAATATAGATTTCTTAATACTGTAAAATGTCCTTGAACAAATGTGAATACTGTATTTTGACACCATTAAAACAAATTTAATATTCTCTCTAAAATCACAGTACAAAAAAAGGCAACTAGTCCACCTGCAGGACTCAGTTTATTCTTTCCTCTTTGTGGAAAGAAGACATCCAAAAATAATTTCAGAGAGATTCCATTTTGATTAAGTGATGTCATTTCAGCCTCAGGATGTTGGGCTGTAACAGATAGCTGGGCAGGAGTACTTTAAAGCCATTTAAAAATATGACCCTAATCTGTGCTCAAGTATCCCAGTTCTGCAGGAACACTTGACTCTATAAACATGTTCAGCTCTTATCCTGGGTGCAGAAGCACACTTAATACTATAAATAAGCACCAGGTTTTACTATGACAATTATGGAGAATGCACAAAAAGACAAAACAGTATTAGTTCAATTTGAAACCGGTTAAAAAACACTTAGTTTGAAACACGTAGGTAAATGATATCAGCAGAAAAGACAGCTTGCTTGTTCATGCATTTGGCCTTGGCTTGTCAAGAGGCTTAACTGAAACACAGCAAAAAGACATTGTACCATGAATTGGAACATTCACATTACCTTCACTGCTTGGAATGCTGTTTGAGAAAGAATAAAAAGTGTACATGGAGTTGGTTGGAAACAGGAGTCAGCCTCCTAGTTTCTTAACTGTACCCAAACATGAGGGGTAGCATAGGGAAGCATGTGAAACCAAATGTAGCTTCAGAAACAAACTGCTTTGTGTACAGTACAAACACACCTGCGCATGCATGAGTGATGAGGAATGAAGTAGAGTTGCTTGCTTGAATGTACAAATCCCTTGTGCACAGAGACTGACCTTTCTATGTAAAGGGTTTTTGCATGCATATCCTATACACTATAGCTTATCCTACATTAAACCACAACATAAATTGTGAGATAATTATACCATTGTGTTGCAAGAGCAAAACAGGTCACAGTCACAGTAGGCACTTACGTTTATAATCCTATTAAAGGCACTTATAAAAGTGTTACTTCAATATATACTCAACAAAAATAAGTGTCCATCCCAGAATTTATCCATACGTCTATTTCTCAGAAATGTTGACCACCATTTGTTTACATCCCTGTAATTACATTTCTTATTTGCCAAGATAATCAATCCACCTGACACGTGTGTATCAAGAAGCTGATTTAACGGCATAATCATTACACAGGTGCACCTTGAGCTGGGGACTATAAAAGGCCACTAGAAGTTAGGAAGTCTCTTACTGTACTTGTGTAAATTGTAAATTGGAATTTGTAAAATGTATTATTTTTAATTGCTATGTTTTAGCTAAGTTGAATTTGTAATGATTGATGCCTTTGTTTGCACTTATGTTGTAAGTCGCCCTGGATAAGGGCAATACATAAATAAATAAATAAATAAATAAATAAAAATAATAACGTACAGTTCTGTCACACAACACACTGCCATAGGTGTCTCAAGTTTAGAGGGAGCGTGTCATTGGCATGCTGACTGCAGGAATGTCCACCAGAGCTGTTGCCAGAGAATGTAATGTTAATTTCATTACCATAAGCTGCCTTTTTAGAGAATTTGGCAGTACATCCAACCGGACTCACAACCGCAGACCAGGTGTAACCACTCCAGCCCAGGACCTCCACATCCGGCTTTTTCACCTGCAGGATCGTCTGAAACCAGCACAATTTCTGCACAAACTGTCAGAAAGTACCTCAGGGAGGCTCATCTTCCTTGTCATCCTCAACAGGGTCTTGACCCGACTGCAGCTCTGGTGGACATCCCAATTGCACGCTCCCTCAAAACTTGAGACTTGAAATCCATAGATTAGGGCCTAATTAATTAATTTAAATTGACTGATTTCCCTATATGAACTGTAACTCAGTAAAATTGTTATATTTTTCTTCAGTATTTAAAAATATACGATACATACATACAGCAAATGTTTTGAACAGTTTGTACAAGCAGAACGTGAAACATGCACTGTGCAGCATTATGTATTATATATATATATATATATATAGAGAGAGAGAGAGAGATAAAAGCAGCATGCAAGTAAACTATTTTAATGCCTATCGTCTGCCAACTACTGCTTAAAAATTGATCTGAAAAAATGATTCACTCCACTGGTAGCTTGGCACTACTGACTTGGAGACAGATTTTAATATTAAAAACTGGTATTATGTTGTTTTTACTGTCGACTATTCCCAGAGATGTTGGTATGTCCGCTGAAACCTTTAAAAATATGACCCTATTCGCTATGTTTTGCTTGGCCTTTGAGATGTACGGCACTCGAAAGACATTTAATACAATATTTGGTTGATTCCCAGATTGACGGAGGTTTGTGAAAGCTGCAGCCTATTGAGCAAAGGCAGATGGAGGTGTTGGAGAGAGGGCAGTTTAGGTTATAATTATCAGTACAGTGTACTTTCTGATTTCTTTCTGATGATTATTTCAACCGCTGATTACATGGAAAAAAAATGTGGTCAGAAAACTTATACCCTGAACCAAAAAAATAAACATAGTGTACTAAACTTTACAGAAGCGGCATTTCAAGTTTTTTTTGTGTGTATAAATGTTTTATTCCGTATATAGATACTATATACGAATAATTCATACAAATTTATAAAATTTACTGTTTATAGTATGTCATGATACAGTATCTTAGATTGATATTTAATGAATATATTGTTGAAAGTTTTCGCCATTCCAGGTTCGAAATGCAGAGCAGACTCAAGGGCTCTGGAAATGAAGGGTGAGGAATCTGGGAGGATTTAACTTTGGATCGCTTGCACTATCCTCATGCTTCCCGCCTTCGCAGCAGGAACCCATAAAGTAGAGTTGTGACGCAGATTTGGGTCAGCTATCAGTTTGCTCATGTCCTGCCATGCCAGCAGGAATATTCAGGTCAGATACACATAGCTGGAAGATCTGCTTTTATTAAAATAAGCTGTGAACTTAACTCTCTGCAGTCGAGGTCTTATATCATGAATGGGAAAATTAAAGATATGAACAACTTCTGATCCACTTCAAGTTAATAAGAACGGATAATCAAAGGCTACGGTAACAAAAAAATTAGACAACAGGATAAAATATGAACTCAAAGTCCCTGTTGCTTTTTAAAAGGTAATGTGAAGATCATGACCTGTTAAAAATAAATCTTGCAAAAGAACAAGGGACATTTTGAGTAATCTCAGTTGTGTTAACAACCAAAAAAAAAAAGGCAAGAACGTACACAACCCCATATGCTTTGCCTTTCTGGCAAACGCATTTTATTACCGTAATTATTCTTATATCAGGTAGGAAATCAGAAACAAAGTGGTGGTTAGAAAGCTGAGCTTGTAATCACAAACCCCTTAAAAATGTTGTAGCAGCTTTTCCCTGTGCACATTTATTTAATATACACCTTACATGCAATTGTTTTACAAGTCTTCCTGTTACAACAGTCAGTTTAGTGCTCCTGTAACATAATGTTGCAGTGGTTTTACATTATTTGATAAAACTCGTATAAATACTAGTTTCAGCCATCTTAGAGTTCTCTTGCATGGCATGAAGGATGAAGAAACGGGCAGCTCTCAGTCTATCAGAGTACCGTGTATTTTAAACTGAGCAGTAAATCTATCTTGGCTAAAATTTGCTTCTGGCATTGGATCACAAATGGGATATTTAACTCATGTTGCATTTATGATACTGTTACAGCATACCTTGGGGGTACATAAGGTGAACTATTCATGAATGTACTCCAACCACTACTGTGCAAACCATTAATGTTGGAGTTAGTTCATTACACTGCATAAATGAACTGAACTGGACTGCAAGGGTCCATATTGCCAAAAATATTCTGACACGGACAAAACAAAAGAATAATAAATATTCTCAGGATTTAAATCAACTGTAACATGACACATTAACCTTCCCTGTATTTGTATTCTCTGTATACCCATGTAAGAATGCTACCAATGTATGGAATGCTCTCAAGAGAATATCTTACAGTTAAGCTTTTAATATGAAAATTGTCTCTTTCTGCACAAACAATATTGCATAAATGTATTAAAAAAACATATATATTGAGCAAATCCCTGCAAAGTACATTACAATTACATTGGCGTTTACAGTGATTTGTAACTTTTAAGCACAGTCATTGCCATTTTTAATTACACAAATGTCACACATTAAAGCATTGAGACTCCGGGCATCTGTGATAGACAAAACTCGCATTAAATACCAGAGATTTTCTGTGCAGTGTACTTTAAACACAATGTGTCTTTTGAAATTGGATTCAGACACTGCTCACAAACTCATCAGTTGCAGCTTCCTTATATTTTAAACCAATATACAACAGATGGATGCCATTGGGATAATTGCAAAAATAAGTTGAACAAGCAGATGAAGTGTGTACTTAAGGAATACCAAATGAAAACAATGAAGCAATAAAACACAATAGCTTCAGGGCACATCTGAAAACAGAAGTTTTGCTTAATTTCCCATGATAAACACACCAGTTGTGTATTCAGTCATCATACTTAAAATAGTATAAAAGTGTATAAAAAGTCACACAAAATGTCTGCCAACAGAAGACATTCTGAATATTTTACTTATGAGCCTGTGTCGTTATATGTCAGGTGGTATTGCTGATATTATTTTTTTTTTTTTTATATATATTTATCCGAATGTCACTGTATGACAGCTATGAACTCTGAATACCTTTGAAATTCAGTTCAATTCAACTGGGCTGCCAAATAGTTATGTTGGCTAAGCACACACTGCATAAACAGTTAGATATACACTCACCTAAAGGATTATTAGGAACACCATACTAATACTGTGTATGACCCCCTTTCGCCTTCAGAACTGCCTTAATTCTACGTGGCATTGATTCAACAAGGTGCTGAAAGCATTCTTTAGAAATGTTGGCCCATATTGATAGGATAGCATCTTGCAGTTGATGGAGATTTGTGGGATGCACATCCAGGGCACGAAGCTCCCGTTCCACCACATCCCAAAGATGCTCTATTGGGTTGAGATCTGGTGACTGTGGGGGCCAGTTTAGTACAGTGAACTCATTGTCATGGTCAACAAACCAATTTGAAATGATTCGACCTTTGTGACATGGTGCATTATCCTGCTGGAAGTAGCCATCAGAGGATGGGTACATGGTGGTCATAAAGGGATGGACATGGTCAGAAACAATGCTCAGGTAGGCTGTGGCATTTAAACGATGCCCAATTGTCACTAAGGGGCCTAAAGTGTGCCAAGAAAACATCCCCCACACCATTACACCACCACCACCAGCCTGCACAGTGGTAACAAGGCATGATGGATCCATGTTCTCATTCTGTTTACGCCAAATTCTGACTCTACCATCTGAATGTCTCAACAGAAATCGAGACTCATCAGACCAGGCAACATTTTTCCAGTCTTCAACTGTCCAATTTTGGTGAGCTTGTGCAAATTGTAGCCTCTTTTTCCTATTTGTAGTGGAGATGAGTGGTACCCGGTGGGGTCTTCTGCTGTTGTAGCCCATCCGCCTCAAGGTTGTATGTGTTGTGGCTTCACAAATGCTTTGCTGCATACCTCGGTTGTAACGAGTGGTTATTTCAGTCAAAGTTGCTCTTCTATCAGCTTGAATCAGTCGGCCCATTCTCCTCTGACCTCTAGCATCAACATGGCATTTTTGCCCACAGGACTGCCGCATACTGGCTGTTTTTCCCTTTTCACACCATTCTTTGTAAACCCTAGAAATGGTTGTGCGTGAAAATCCCAGTAACTGAGCAGATTGTGTAATACTCAGACCGGCCCGTCTGGCACCAACAACCATGCCATGCTCAAAATTGCTTAAATCAGCTTTCTTTCCCATTCAGACATTCAGTTTGGAGTTCAGGAGATTGTCTTGACCAGGACCACACCCCTAAATGCATTGAAGCAACTGCCATGTGATTGGTTGGTTAGATAATTGCATTAATGAGAAATTGAACAGGTGTTCCTAATAATCCTTTAGGTGAGTGTATATAACAATAACCTAAACAAACATGACATTACCATTATTCTATAATAAACACCAGTGCAAAAGTAGTAGTGGGTATACTCATACCAGGCTGACGATTTGTTGACCGGGGAGGAGGGGTCGAGGGTATAGGAGGGTATATGCAAAATCTTCCAAAGTTACATCTCTCCTCTCTCTATATATACTTAACAGATCCATCAATCCCTCTGTAGTCATTCCCCTTCCCGCCTTCTATACTAATAATCCCCTGGTCTTCCTCTCTAGCTTGCTTTCTTCTCTTCAATAAATTGAACCCCACCCACTCTCTGTTAAATAACCCCCGTCTTCACCGTCAGTGTATGGAATCTCTACTGAATACTGGTCATCAGCTGCTGTGGAGCATTGGCCACCCTGTCTTCAACCTTTCTGAAAACCCCCATGAGACACCCAAGTTCATGTACCGCATGCTGAATGTCAGTTTCACAAGACACCCTTACAATGGATGTGGGATACATCATAGCGCCTCGCTTCCACAATAGTATCCATTAAACAGCACCTATTGTATTTCAATGTGTGCTAGTTACACCATTCTGTAGTTTCATTATAGAGTTCACAGGGATTTCTTCTGTTACTTATTCAATGTATATTACAACAATGACAAGGCTGGAAAAGCAACCCCGCTCCCCAACGCACACCCGAAAAGAAGCCGAAAAAGCCAATATATAGCCCATGTGTGCATGCGTATGCGTGTGCATGTGCATGTGTGTGTATATATACAGACGTGCTCAAATTTTGTGTTAACCCTCCACAAAATACGAAGAATGCACAATTCCTCTGAAATAACTTGAATCTGACAAAAGTAATTGGCATCCAACATTGTTTATTCCATATTTAATAGAAATCAGACATTGCTTTTGTTTTTCAACATAATATTGTAAATAATAAAACAAATGGAAATGGCATGGACAAAAATGATGGGACCCTCAACCTAATATTTTGTTGCACAACCTTTAGAGGCAATCACTGCAATCAAACATTTTCTGTAGCTCTCAATGAGACTTCTGCACCTGTTAGGTAGTTTGGCCCACTCTTCCTGAGCAAACTGCTCCAGCCTCAGGTTTGATGGGTACCTTCTCCAGAATGCAAGTTTCAACTCTTTCCATAGATGTTCGATAGGATTCAGATCAGGACTCATAGAAGGCCACTTTAGAACAGTCCATTGTTTTGTTCTTATCCATTCTTGGGTGCTTCTGGCTGCGTGTTTTGGGTCATTATCCAGTTGGAGGACCCATGACCTGTGACTGAAACAGAGCTTTCTGACACTGGGCAGTATGTTTCGCTACAGATTGCCTTGATAGTCTTGAGATTTAATTATGCCCTGCATAGGTTCAAGGCACCCTGTGCCAGACACAGCAAAGCAGCCTCAAAACATAACCAAGCCTCCTCCATGTTTCACTGTAGGTATGATGTTCTTTTCTTTGAAAGCTTCTTTCAGCTGCGAATATAGAGCTGATGTGACTTGCCAAAAAGCTCCAGTTTTGACTCCTCTGTCTAAAGGCAATTCCCCACAGAAGGATTGTGGCTTGTCAATATACATTTTAGCAAATTCCAGTCTGGCTTTTCTATGTTTTTCTTTAAAAAGTGGAGTCCTCCTGGGTCTTCTTCCATGGAGGCTACTTTCGCTCAAAAAGCGATGGATGGTGCGATCAGAAACTGATGTACCTTCACCTTGGAGTTCAGCTTGTATCTCTTTGGCAGTTATCCTTGGTTCTTTTCCTGCCATTCGTACTATCCTTCTGTTCAATCTGGGGTCGATTTTCCTCTTGCGGCCTCGCCCAGGGGGGTTGGCTACAGTTCCATGGACCTTGAACTTCTTAGTAATATTTGCAACTGTTGTCACAGGAACATTAAGCTGCTTGGAGATGGTCTTGTAGCCTTTACCTTTACCATGCTTGTCTATTATTTTCTTTCAGATCTCCTCAGACAACTCTCTCCTTTGCTTTCTCTGGTCCATGTTCAGTGTGGTGCACACAATGATACCAAATGGCACAGTGACTACTTTCCTCCATTTAAATAGGCTGAATTACTGATTACAAGGTTGGAGATGTGTGATACTAATTAAAGAAACAAATTAGTTTGGAATATCACTATAATCCAATGATTTAATATCTTTTCCAAGGGGTACCAACAAATGTGTCCATGCCATTTTGGAATATCTTTGTAGAATGAGCAATAATTCATCTCTTTTCAAAACTTCTTTGCTTTATTCTATGACATACCAAAGGCATGCAAGTACAAATTATGCAATAGCTATTAATTTCATCACTTTTCAGGAGGAATTAAGCATTATTTCAATGAGCTGTAAGGGTACCAACAGATTTGTGTGTGTGTGTGTGTAAAAAAAAAATAGCACTTAAATATATCTTGCCTAGATCTGTAAAAGGAAATGTTGGCTGTCAGGAAAAGAAATGACTGTCTTAAATCCTATCAATTCAGGAAGTCATTACAACATAACTCCCCTCTTGGGAATGTGGAAACACATGGAAATATTTAAATTTCTTGCACAAATACTTAAATTATAGAGGTTGTTTGGTTTATACAATGTTGAGGTTCAAGATAATATGACTGAATGATTATTATACTTAAAAAGACACAATACACAATTATAGAAGAGTGTTGAAAGGGAGCAAATGCAAAATAAATACAAATCTGATCTCTCATTTTTAAAGAGGGCATTTACACTTCAGATTTGACATACGAGAACTCTAATCCGGCCATTATGTATACTTTATTCCAAACATAGCTCTAAACATAGCTGATAAGTTAAAAAGATTTCCACATTTGTATGTTACCCTCTTTTACCTGGAATTGCCTACCCGAGAAAACTTATTGCAGTTTAAATTAAGACAAATGTAATTGTTAAACTGAGATTCTTTTTTATATACCTATATTAAGCCAAAATGAAAAATAATTACAAAAAGGTGAATAATATCTGATGTGAGATTTTACAGTTATACATTAGTAAATATTCTGTTTTATCTCTACTTAGAATGCTAATGTCTTTCAAGTTGCACCTCTCACCTCCACTGTTAACCTTCTAAACATGATTGCATTTATCTGGGTTTTTTCTCTGTATTTATTTGTTATTATAGGGTAGAGTTGTCTGTTTATTTTTTTAGATCAATTTGTTATGCTGTAAAGAAGACTGCTGAAGAGATTATATTTTAGTTAGAAATGATTGGTTGTCCCTTATTTTAACGGAACTGTTTAAAAAACCTTAGTGTTTAGGGAGTTGTTAATTTACAGCTTTTTACACATAAGGGCAAATAAAGAAAGGATTTTAAAAACATACAAGTAGCTATATTAAAAAATTACAGGCAGTGAAAACAACTATTCTAACACACTAAGCCTACTTTCAACATAAATATTTTTTATTACACTGATTTATGCAGCTAAGCAACCTGTTTTAATTACAGACTTTTTGTGAATAATAATAATAATCATGTCTGGTCTCTTTTGTTTTTTGCATTAGTGATTGGTTTTCTTAATTGAACCAATGTTAGGCCAGTTTTTGGAGACGTACAGTGCAGCATATTGTAGTGTGCTTAAAACTTTTTTCCGATCATCATAATGTTATTAATTCACCAGGCAATCAAAAGCTACCCTTTGCTGGCTGTAGCACAAGTCATCCTTTTTCAGCACAGTGCATAATGTGGCATGCTTAGGTAAAAGCTCAGTATACTGAAGCATATGCATCTCCGACATGTTTTATTCAGATGTACAGAAAACAACATCAAAATGGTATATCTACTGCCGACAGGGTAGTGCAAATAAGAACATAAGAAGAACATAATAAAGTTTACAAACGAGAGGAAGCCATTCGACCCATCATGTCCATTAATATCTAAGTGATCCAAGGATCCTATCCAGTCTATTTTTAAATGTTCCCAAATCTTCAGCTTCTACCACATCGCTGGGGAGTTTGTTCCAGATTGTGACGACTCTCTGTGTGAAGAAGTGTCTCCTGTTTTCCGTCTTGAATGCCTTGAAGCCCAATTTCCATTTGTGTCCCCCGGGTGCGTGTGTCCCTGCTGATCTGGAAAAGCTCCTCTGGTTTGATGTGGTCGATGCCTTTCATGATTTTGAAGACTTGAATCAAGTCCCCATGTAGTCTCCTCTGTTCCAGGGTGAAAAGGTTCAGGTCCTCAGTCTCTCAGTAGGACTTTCCCTTCAAACCTGGAATAAGTCTGGTTGCTCTCCTCTGAACTGCCTCTAGAGCAGCGATATCTTTCTTGAAGTGTGGAGCCCAGAACTGCACACAGTATCCAGATGAGCTCTAACTAGTGCATTGTACAGTCTGAACATCACTGCCCTTGTTCTCAATTCTACACTTTTGACAATATACCCTAACATTTTTTTTGCCTTTTTTATTGCTTCCCCACACTGTTTGGATGGAGAAAGTGAGGAGTCCACATAGACTCCTAGGTCTTTCTCATGCATTACTTCTAGTTCTATTCCTCCCATAGTGTAATTATAGTGGACATTTTTGTTACCTGCATGTATTACCTTGCACTTGTCCACATTGAATTTCATCTGCCAGGTGTCAGCCCACAACTGAATATCTAAGTCCCTTTGAATAACCTGTGCTGCCGAGATTGTATCTGCTGAGCCACCTATTTTAGTATCATGTGCAAATCTGACAAGTTTGCTAACTATCCCAGAGTCCAGATCATTAATATAGATTAGAAAAAGCAAAGGCCCTAGTACTGATCCCTGTGTATTAATGTATTAATAGTTGCAGTACCGTTTTCATTCAAAACCATTATCTTTTTGTAGTCCCACCTACTTCTCCAATGTGGTCTGTGTTCAGTATGTTCCTGTCATCAGCCGCATGCCTTTAATCACTGGCATATGCTTTCAATCAAAATGAACATATGGTTCTAACTTTATTTTTTTTTTGGTACATACCTTGCTCGTTCACTTGTAAAACCTAAAATGAATTCTTCTTTAAATGCGATTGCAAGTTCGGGTCTGGAATTTGCACCAAAAAAATAAAAATAAAATGATTTCACCTTGCATGCAATCCTATTTCTCTTCATCCCTCTAACTAATGATCTGTCAACTCACATTCAGAAGGGATCAAGCATAACTATAAGGTGCATAATTGACCTCATATTAGGCTGTTACTCATTTATTTTGTGTGCTGGTGTAGTGCACCATACATGACTTTCTTTTGTACTATGTGATTTTGATATATGTCACAAGTGTAGAATTTGCAATTCCCCATCAGCTGAACTAAAATATTAACCTTTTATAGACAGACAGAATGTAGGCCTAATAGACTGATTTTGGACTTCTGTGTGTAACTATTTGCCGCATTATTTTATAGATTATGTTTTACCTATTCAAACATGTAAAGACCCTATTGTGTTTTTCCATTTACATTTTGGATTACTATATGTGTCTCAACATTTTTGTTTCCTAAGAAGGGACATTCACCTTGGTCTTGAACATTGATATCCTTGTTTGCTCACCCACCAATACACAATCCTTTATGTACTGATGTTCTTGATTCTGACAAACAATTCTGTAGGCTTTGGGTTTAGTCAGCCGTAATTAAAATATATTTTTAAGATCATGTAATCATGTAATTGTGTGAATATAGTGTTTATATTATTATAATATTTAAAAAAATGATTTTAATACAAGAATATGATTTTCACATTAATTTCATGGCATATTCCTTACTTTTGTGTAGTTTATGCAGGAGGAAGAATACCTCAGTACTGATGCTTATTGTTATATTAATTCGTTTTGAGGAGTTGCAGCTAATTGAAAACAATTGTGTTTTTGTAAGACTGATTAGTTACATATCCTCATCTTGCTTGCCAAATTAACATTTATGAAAATGCTTTCCTGTAAATTACACTGTCAAAAACAGAATTTCCCTGTTTATGCTATAAAACTACCAATGACAGATACAAATGTAATCTGAATAATTAGAAATGCATCTAATGTACAACCATACATTTTCCAGACTAGTGCTAATGATTATGAATAATAATAATAATAATAATAATAATAATAATAATAATAATAATAATAAAGTCTTCAAGTCACATTCCATTATTAAAATAACCAAAGTAAGGACAAAATACTGGAGACTACAGAATTTCAAACTCCATCATAATTGCATAATTCACCATGTAGTGAAGATTACAACTTGCATGACATTATGCTCACAATACAAGCAAACTCTTCGAGAGAATGTTTTCTTGAAGAGATTATTATTAGTAGTATTTTCTTCATATTCATATATTACATCAAGTAAGGAGCTAGATATCTGTATTACAGGATGTCCTGACAAAACTTGAAAATAAATGACAAGCCGATATAAAATATTTGAACATTGTTTGGTGTGTATTGGGAGTGAGTGAGGGAATGAGAATGAAAGTGAAATCGGTCTAACAGTTCTTAATATAAAGTTGTTTTCTAAGTAATGTATAAAGCATTTACTCACAGTTTTTTATGAACAGAGTTGCCTGCAGTTGGCAATGTAAGTTTTATAAATTTTCAGTTTAGTAAAAAAAAAAAAAAAAAATCTTTCCATCTAAAACAAGCCAGGACTACCTGAATTTCACCCTCATGAAAATCTATTTTTTCACTTCACTGATTCTAAGATAGAACAGTACTATGTATTGTGTAGATGTTTTAATTTCCAAGGAGCGAGACTTTTCCCTAAGTAGAACCTAAATCTCTTGTATCCACAATACAACACCTGGAAAAAGAAATTCTCCATTAAGCTGTTGACATAAAATCCAGGGCTTTAACAATTTTCTCAAACCATATGCTATCAAATTGCCTACTTTGTGTGCTACAGCTCCTTGTTTTAGCATAACTTAGTTGGGTGTTTTCAGGTCGTTGTGGCTCAGTGGTTTGTTAATTGAATTTTTGAACATTTTGTTTAATATGCAGCTGTTTTATGTCTATAAATAGATGACAGAAGTGAAGTGACCCAGTCTTTTCCAGTCACACTGCAGTGTTTAGGAAAAAGATTCATACCCACATAGCCCTAATCAACCTTGGTATTGACCAATGAAAATTATAAACGATTTAATGCTGCTAATATTATCTTTTTTCTAAACAACGGACTTTTATCTAGCTGTCTAGAGCATTTACATCAGCATTTAGAATACATTTGTTCAGCAAAATTGTCATTGTACCATATATTCAGTTATTATTTTAACAAACATTTTTTAAAACCAAAACTAATAGATTATATTCACGATATGAATTATAATTTAAACAATACAAATCATATTTCTTTCAAGCAAAACTTTTCTGTATCACGTCTTTCACTCTCAATACACACACTTTTGCTCTTTTGTGCCTTCAAGCATGCATTGAGTGACTACAATACTTTCTAATAGATAGCATTGGTGCCATCTCCTGGTTCTTCAATCTCTGTGCTGTAAAAGTTACCATTGCCCCAAGTTTTCAATGGGATTTGCCGAATTGAAAGGTACTTTTTCACATTTCATTATCTCTGATCTGCTTCATGACACCTGCAAATGATTTATTCATATTTTCCATTTGCCCAGTTAAATAAATAAATAAATAAATAAATAAATAATCTTCCAACAAAAGTCTTAACTCGAGACTCCACACCCCTCCTATGTTTTCTTCAAATACACCTACGTTAGGTCTGAAGTACTTAACATTTAAAGCTCTATAGTTCTCTCCTTCTTATGTGTAGATGCTGCCCAGGTGTAAAGTGTGTCAGAGAAAAGTGACTTAGCTCCCCCACACCTTGTCACCTGACTGATTGTCTAACCGGAAAGGCTTTGTCAGAGTGGATCTAGAATAATCAACAAATCAAGAGGGCAGATTCATTCCCTTGAAGAGCTTTGCTGACAAAGTCGATGGACCTCATTATCTGCGAGGTTCCCTAGCTCTGCAAACAGAAACAAGGATGATCTCCAACCCTGAGTAGAGCAACACTTTGCCTACAGCAATAGGAGGTAGAATGTGTTTCATATTATATCGATTAACCCATTGGTAATTTCATTACCTTGTCCTTACCTTGTTTTCTGTGAGAGGATACAGTTCTGCACAATGATCCTACATCTCTACATGTTTTTTCAGGTTATGTTCCATGGAATTTAATTTAATTTAAGGATTTAATTCTGCCAGTACTAGTTACTACATTTGTAAGGCCCAAGGCTGCCATCACTTTATAGTGTAACACCATCATGCTCATTTATATTTGTTACAAACTGCTTTTCAACTGTACATTCCTATTAGGTGAACAATTCTTGGCTGAAGGGATGGATTTTTCAAAGCTTACAACGAAATTAAACATAGATTTGTAGTCAAATGAACACTTGCCATATGTGAATAACATCTTTGCAACAAAAGTAATGATGTTTTATTTATGTGGCTGAGATCAGACTGCTATATTTTCAATAATGTTTTACTGTGATATCACTAAATGTGATATCAATTACAAAGCATTGTGTGCAAAGGTAGAAATTCTGTTTTCAATTTTTCCATCTCCCAGATTCATGAAGATTTTCCTTTGGTTTTCACCTGCCAGGTTATTAGTGAAAGAATTTGAGAGCAAGTTTTGGGGTGAGAGTCACATTTAAGTACTGCCACCCCTTCCACCTTGAAGAAATATGTGCTCAACTAGCATCTCTAAATACATAAATATTGGACTTCCATATTTTGGTATACCTGACATGGAAAAAGAGGATAAATGAACAGTCAAATGAATTCTGTGGGTAATTTATGCACATATGAAACAATCTTTGGCTTCACTTCAGCAAAATAATTTTTCCAATCATTGTACCTTTTCTGTATCTAATTTATCTGTTTGATCTTGTGACATTATTATTTGACACAATTTTGATAGTGCTGTGTCTGGGTTGCCCTCATTTGCTATGAGCAGGAGGACTATTTATACTTTTAAAGTAACTGTATTTATTTTTTTGTATTTATTTCTGATATCATCTGTGGTATGAAGTGAATTAAATTAAACGCCAATATCCAAATATCTATCTCAGTGTCGAAGACCTCTTTGCCACAAAAAAATATGTTCTGGAAAGTTTCCTGTTCTTGTCTATTGTTCACTGAGAGTACAGCTTCTATTGTGCTACACTCCAGACCAACCTCTTTGTACTTGAGAGATGTTAACCAAATGTGCATGTGTATAACGCAGCTTTAATAAAGTTGCTGTTTATACTAGACATTTGTAGAAATATAACTTCAGGGTGTCTTTATACATCGTGAGGTTACCTCCAAAGCCCAGTTACTAATGAAAATCACTATGGTCAGCTAAATCGAAAGTGCTGGTAACCCAAGAGCATTGTTTCTGGCTTCTTTCCCGAGTCCTCAAAACAGGGCACAATTACAACCAGATGGCTGTAATCTCTCGGACTCATTCAGCACAAAATCAGGCTGGAATTCACTTAAAAGCACCTTCAGGAAACCTCTTACCGGACCCATATTGCAACAGTACTTTTCAAAGTTTTTTTCTTTAATGCAGGTGTTGTTCAGCATGCTGATGCTAACGTCGTGCTTCTTTTTAGACCTTGGAAACCTGTGTCTATGAACTTGCTCCTCATGGAAAACAAGCATCTGTTCACAATGTTTGAGATTTCAAATTTCTGAGTGAGTGCTTCTGAAGGTAGAAAGGTCAGAGAGAGATCGAGTTTTCCCACAGCATTATGTTATCTGAATACATCAATTACCTATGCATTTTGATGGTGTATATTTTTATACCCATATTTAGAAAATTACAATAATGTACACTGTATGATCAAACTTATTTGAGCATCACAATTCATATCGGTATTTACTTTAAAGCTACACCACATTAAGATTTTTGACATTTTTCAATTTATCTGGAATTTTTCTTTTTCTGCGACACTTCATAAACTGTTTTGCAAGAATCCTCATATTATGTCCAGTTTCATCCATTGTGTTTGAGGCTGTCCACTGTGATCTGTAAGAGTTTTCCCATCTTCATCTTCTCTCTGGTATAAGATGCTTCTTCTGGAATTCTGGTATTCCACGTGCTTATTGTGAGCTCATTTCCCTCTTGTTCACTTTAGCTATCACTACACTACTATACAGGATTGTATATGATGCTTCTATCTTGGCTTTTCATTGCTGTTTCAACATTTGTCAGGGCAATGATTTCGAATATGTATGTATGTATGTATGTATGCTTGCTTGCTTTATTTGTTTATTTATTTATTTATTTAGATGTAATTAATCAAAGGAACTTTCAAGTAAAGCCAATAATAGAGACCAGGTGTCTGCAATTTCCAGGTATTTTCAACTTTAAAATATTCTAATGATCTTTCTTGTTTAGCTCTGACATGTGGTGAGTAGAGAATGTAAAAAGATTGCTTTGAAATACATAATACCGTGTACTTGACCTGTGACATGTGTGGTAGCTAGCTACCTCTTGCATTGATTTAGAAAGCCCTGGCGAGTCAGGATTTAGGCATTGAATATTCCAGTGGGTGTCAGTCTGCACTCGCTCAAATGTAGCAGGTGTGGACAAATCAGAGTTTTTCAGAGGTTACACTTGAACATCTGAAACTGAGTTTTGTTTTCCATGGACAGATTCTGATGTCAACCTGTTATTGTTTAAAATGTTCATCGTTACAAGGAATCTAAATTATTAGCATATGCTTCTGAGAGTGAAAAATAAATGCATCAAGAAGATATTTAAAAATTGAATCCTGAATCAATTCCAGTTCCATCACACTGAATTTCAGAAACTACTATGGTGATTGTTTTACCTATTACCGGATACTAACAGTTCAATAGATTTTAGAATTAGCAGACTAATGATTTACTAACACATGAAATTTGGATTTTCGGTCTTCAGCTAACCCCAAGTATAAACAACTAAGATATTCAGGTCTGAAATATTTTACACTTTCCCTTGATTATGCATCTCAATAGTGATTTTGAAGAATTAAAAATATGAGTTAAGGTAATTATTATTCATACCACTGAATCATTTCCTAAGAAATAATTACAGAGTAATCATATTCTTGGAATATGAGTTACCAGTAACACTTGTCATCTCATGGAACAATCCAGCACTTCATGATTAACCGAAGAGTGTAGAGATGGCATTTGAAGTCTCTGACATTTAAATTAGCAACTTCCAGTGAAAAATAATTTGGCATCGTCCCTCTTCTCTTTAAACATTTAGAAAACACAGCTGTTTTGTTAATGAGTATATACATTCTGATCTGTTCTTCGAAAGACCCTTGATGTATCCCTACCATCTCTTGTGTTGACAAAGATAAACAGTGAAATGGACTTAACCAAACCTCTTAATGTATGATGCTTATGATACTATGATGCTCACACTAATTTCTTCACCCCAATTTGGAATCGCCAATTACTGGTCTTGGCTCACCGATGTGACTTCCATGCTGCTCCAAGAAAGATGAGAAAAAGCATGTGTCCTCCAACATGCACGCTGTCAAAACTGCCCACTATATTTCACCCTGCAGGTCCAGAAAGTCTACCGTCCCATCTATCACTCCAAAGGAAAGGCTTGATGCAGATGGAAGTGCTAAACCCTGAAACTAGGTGCCTGAGTGTGCAGAGTACCTAGACTTCCCAATAGTACCTAGACTTGCTCAGACTAAAACTGGCTTATATTTCTCTCATAGACAAACAGTGCATGCATAGTCTTCAGGAAAATGTCCCCCTGCTTATGCTGACTGGCTACTCCAAGTTGCCCATGAGTGTGGTTGTGCCCCCCGTGATGGAGTGGCAACCCATCAAAGGCATACCTTTCCTAGCACCCTGTACCCACTGGGTACGGCTCCAGCTCACCCTGTACTGGATGTAACAGTTATTGAAAATGGATGGATGTATTAACTCAAAAACTGTCTTGGACATTGTAAAAGGTTTCTATTAATATACCATCTTTCAGCGCATTTTCTGTTCAATTAACTATGTGAGAGAATGAAAACTGGAGGCCCTGAATCCCTCAAATATCAGTTTTGTTGTATTACTTTAAATATAGGCCTGCTATACTATGAGTTGCAGGCAGAAATATAAACCATCCCTTAAACAAGGTCAATATGTTTTACTATCAGCAAAGTGAACAATTTTTTTTTTTAAATTATTTAAATAGTTTGCTTTCACTCAAATACAGATAGTATCAAATGAGAAAAGATTTTACCACAATCAAAACAAATTAAACAAATTAAAGACATTGCTTATGGCACGGGGAAAAGATTATGTTGCATTACAAGTTTCCCATAGTTGTGATTACAATTAAGTGTATTGATGCTTTTCTAACAACATGTATATCTCTGGATTGAATTGTTTCTCAAAGTAGCTTTACTGAAGATAAAAGGGGCTGAAAGCAGTGTTTACATTTTTATAACATTTTGATTAATAACCACTATAAAGAGAATGAGGAATCTGTGTCTTTTTACTGAAAACATCACCTAATCTTCTGTGTTAATCTAAAGATAATTATTCTTAAATGCGAAGGATGAAAAAAACATAAAAAAACAGTTTCAAAATCATATTTGCTTTAAACTTGGTATTGCTAAAAGAAATTACAAAAAAACTAAAAACCAAAAGAATGGTTAATGTTGATGAGACACCAAATCTGATTCCTTCACTTTTTTCCAGTTAGTTTCACCCCAGCACCACACTTGACATCATGGAAAAATTAACTTGACCGAACTGTAAAGTAGGATAGGCGCCATTTCTTTCACCCTGAGCAGTGATTCAAGGGGATTCATCATTCTAAAAATATAGTGTATATCATAGGATTCCTTGAATTCTTTCATCTCAAACCTTGTGATTCAAGTGGCATTTAAGCTGGTTTGATTAGGCTATGAAGTTGAAAAGCAGAGCGTACAGGATTAATCATCAGCTGGTTCTAATACAATGTTCAAACAATCTTGTTTTATCTGGCTTGGAACGTTACTTGGCAAAGCACTGCAATACATACTTACCTATTTACCTGGTATGTAAGTTGGCAAAAATATATGTTTTTCTTAAACAAAGCTATTATTAATTCTTAGTTACAAAAAAAAGTAACAAAAAGAGTTACAATGGAGCAACCTTGTTTACTGGTTTGTTCTTTTTGGTTTTGGTTTCAGTTTCTTGTCTCACACACTGTAGTGCCTTTTACAATTAGTTTTTAATGATTTGGGTCATGATTAATGTTAAGCTAATACTATGGTTGTAAATACACTGTGTGTGTATATGTATGTGTGGATATGTGCAATATAAATAATATTTCAGAACAATACAATAATTAAACAAAGTAAATCACCTACACTAAATCATCACAGTCCTAATAAAACAGAAACATACTTTTGAAATAACTTTGTACATCAAGATACAAACTGATATAAAAATAAACACAAGTATAATAATTGTCCACTAGACTCTCATATACCTGAGGTTAAAAATGTAAGTTGATTAAAAATGCACTTTATACAACAACTACTACTACTAATCCTAATAATAAGACAATGATACAAATAAAAATAAATATTCTATTGGAAAAAAAAATAATGTAGTACTTCTATCCGCAAATCCTAAAATATAACAGTATCAGCATTCACCAATTCCTTTTAAAACGATCAGAGAGAATGCATATGCTCTGTAGCCTCCCCATTTGAAAATGAAAGCACAGAAGTGTGGACTCACCATTCTTTCTCTCTGTGAGGGGAGGCAGCTGCTGGTTGACCTGCAAGGTAAGGTCCCGCATTTCGTCAGTGACAAAATCACATTTGGCGTGGCTCTCACCGTTGCAGTGGCCCGAGTTCTCGTCCTGAGCAGCAGTCTCCTTGGTGACTCCATTCATCACAGTGTTGGGAGAGGGCTTTGTAAGTGCCTGTTGATCCACTTTCAATGATCACAGTCCCAGTAGGTTGACAAACTGAATTCCCACTGGAAAAAAATAAAATAATAAAGTATAAAATAAAACACATACATATCTTAACACATACAAAATTAAAAAAATCTCTGAAATCAAAGGTAGAAGAACCATTTAAGCTGGATACAAGCATATTTATTTTAGATTAAACAAATTAAATTCAGTGATAATGTTTAGGCCTCGACCAAATTAAAACTTTGAAATACACATGAAGTGCAAATTACAAATCTGTACCCAATAACTGATCAATTTCCACTGCTGCTAGTAGATAAAATACTAATACAGTAAAAAATGTCAATGATTAGATTTGTTCCTGACCTTAAACTTACCCTCCAGTGACAATTTAATATTAGTCCTTGTTGGCATCAGATATTTGTTGTACAATTTAAGCAGGAGCTGAGTTTTGTAGCTGCTAACAGTATGTTTATACCTCTAAGTATCCATCTCCATACAGTCCAAAGAAAAACATGTTGTACTGGTACCTGAACTTTTACCAAGCTTTTAACTGGCAAATCAACACTGCTGAACTTGTTAAACTTAGATAAAACATCCCTGTGCCGCTGGAATAAACTAGAGAAAACTATGAATATGAAATCTGTCTATTTTGTATTTTAAAATAAACACACCAATAAAAATGAATATAAAATCTGATCACTAGTGGTATTACAAAATGAGCCCCCTGTCCTTAGTGTGATAACTGTTTTGTCTTATTTGACAGTTATAGCTTGTCGTATATTTACAGTACAGCAGGACCTATGGTTTTTTTTTTCCTTCAAATCTGCTTTCGGCCCGGAGACATTCCGCAGTGCCCAGAAAACGTTGCCTGATCACATTTTATTTACAAAGTTTAAGCCTCCGAACGTGTCTCCCTTCAAGAGCTTCTGCCAACTTATTAATTTACAGAACGTACAAAGTGCAGGCCCAGCAACGTCTTCATCCATCCATAAATATTAAACACACACAGGTCTGAATTCAGTAGCTTTCAGAGCCCCCACAGTGTGTCCGTGTGAAATATGAGGAGGGTTTCATCCTATGTTGGACAAGCCAATTCTTTTCTTTCCTGGTTCATAATTTACTGAAACAAACCCACAGGGTACTAAGTACACACATCTCTGTTATTATTAATAAACTGTGTTTGCAAAAACACTTTGATGCACAAGACCCATGATTTCTCCACTTGTCACATAAAATAACAGTGTCAGCATTTCTTGAAGGGGAATGTGCTGTTTTATTGAGAGTTCAAGATGGCAATTTTGGAGTATAAACTAATGAAATCCTTTAAAATAAAGACATATGTTTTGTATGTTTTATCTTTCCCTTTGGTCACAGTGTGTACAATTGCATACACCACTTACTATCTGGCATAAATGCTAGCAATATGCCTGAAGGGGTTAATACTATCATAGAATTAGATACATTGTATTTAAGTATTTGAATAGTCTATGGAATATTCCTAGTCAACTTTTCACCTTGGACATCCAAGAGGAATGCATTTAAGTATGACATTTACTTTCTTTAGGAGTTCTATAATGGATCTGCACCTTTTTGCTACATGTTTGGTTTACAATTCTCTTTTATTTATTTAAAATTCAAAATAGGTAAATATTTATGTATTTCAAAGTATAAGAAATGCAGCCATTCTGGTACAAAGAAATGGTAAAACAGCTTACAGGGCACAAGGCACCCCTAGTCCTCAAGGGCCACAGGTTTCATTTTAGGTTTTATCAGAGCTCCCCAGCGACTTAAGTTGTCTGATTAACTTTAAATATTAAATGTAATGGTCCTCCCAAGACTGCAAATAAAATCTTGAAAGAAAAGGTTAACAACAAGTATTTGAGACTGATACATATATTTAATTGATAAAATACTGAGATGAAGTAAATAACTGAGTATGCCAGTAGACACCAGGAGACACTGTGGCCCTCCAGGAACCAGTTGAGACCCCTGCTTTAGAATTGGATTACTTGTATTTCTGTTCTTGCTTTCATGACTTATACAGATCTCCATTCTACCTTTAGGGGCTGCAGAGAGTTGTTGACTGCCAAGATCATTTGAAAAATGCAAATACATTAGATAGGGCTCGGTTTAAAAACACCCCAAAGAGGTGCTTATAAAACTCAATAGTTTAAGGCCCATGGAAATGACATGTGCAATGCTTTACATTTAACATTTTAAGTTGTTCTAACTTTTTAGTTGAGAGAAAATGTATTACATAATTATATTTAATTATAATTGAAAACATTTGAGCACAGTAACCTTTATTAAACAATGAAGTAATATAAACTATTTTCATTGGGACATTCTGGGTGAACTCTGGGGGAAAATCTTTCAGATTACACTGCTTAGAGTCTATGGAGTTGTACATTGCCAACTGCTTGATCAAACCCAGAACCTGAACAATTTTACATAAACATATATTTCTTGATACTGCATTATCCTTCACGTGTTAGCAGATAAATAGACTTTTTCAATAAATGTTATGTTGCAAAATGAATGTAGGGATATATTAGCTTGCCCTTAATTTAAATTGGTTTAGCAGTTAGATTATGTTCTAGTCAGTGCAAGAAAAATAAAGTTTATCCATGGAAAAAAATTGATAATTGAGCAGTTCATTATTTACCCTCTCTTTTTAAGGAAGAAATGTCTTCAGCATAGTTGCTGAGAACAAACTGTGTATGTATTTATAAAAATAAGGCTTAAAACACAGCACAGAAAAAAGGATAATATTTCAATTCTGACAGGGGATTATGTCAAGAAATTGTAAATACAATGAAGTGCCTGAGAGAGTCTCTTCCAAACAAACATTCTTACATCGTGCTTCTCATTCTCCATGTTTGCTGTCCTTTTGGACAAACACCAGTTAAAGCTACAGTTAAAAAATTGAACACATTTCTGTGGTCATGAAATAACATCAGTCCAGGTTATGTGCTTGTGTTTATCTGGTTTAAATTAGGGATATCAGTAGGGCTTTCACCATTCTATAATCGTGAGACTGTTTAGTATATAATGCACAATAGTGCAACAATGTAACATTTTTTGGTGTTTAGAATGTTTAGAAAGACTTTAAAAGATCTTTAAAAATCAATTAAATCAATGTCACTCCACAATAATCTTTCAGTGTCAAATGAAGCAGAGAGCTATCATAGCAGGTTTACAAACTAAAAGAAGTTCATTTAAATATCATTCAAACTTTTGTTTTGTATTTTTGATTGGTGGTATAGGCTGTACCCAGTAGAAGTAACCTTTTACTTTAAGCTGCATCATATTCCATTATTGTTATACAAGATCCAGTATGTGTCGGCTGAGGGATTTTAAAAATAATTCTAATTTGATAATTTGCAATTAAGGAAAACAACAACATAAGGTTCATGCCATTACAGTCCTTTATTTGTGTGGTAATGTTGCATGGTGAGCGGTCCTGTATTGCTCACTCGTCTTTGATTTTGCCAAACCTTTAATCATCTCAGGGCTAATCTGATAATCAGTGTTCCTCGTTGCAACATTTAATACTCAAACACTCACTTCCAGAAAGGAGGTAGAGCGAGAGGGAGAACAACATGCTCATATATGAATTACGATATCAAAGATGATCTTTCTGATTTAAAGCATTTATCACTTTTTATTACTTTCCACAGAAAGTACTAACAAACACACACACAGACACACACAAAAACATACCTTGCATGAAAATATTCGGTTGCCCTTTGTAAATTTAATTTAACCGCAAACACGGAATGCCTTTTATTCTAAATTAAAACTGCATATCATAAAACACAGTCAAATTAAGCACTAATTGAATATTAGAAAGGTTACCCATACTTGTGCTTTGTAGTCATGCTGTATAACAGATGTGAACAGTGAAGGATATTAATCTCTACTAAATAGGGAGGTGCTAGTCAACACGCGCAAGGGAACAGTAATAGTCAGACCCTTGACATCAGACACAAGACAACATTTTATATTACGTTCAATAAAAACAAAGACATGAAGTGCAATCAGATCTTTCTTTTCTTTTCTTTTTTTATGTTCCAAGAGAATCTTTTTAATGGCATTTAAACTGATGGGCTAAACTTAAAAGTCCACCCAGGTTGGAATCCCCCAATTTATTAACTATGGTGACAGCTGGACATTAGGGAATAACTGCTGGCTTACTTATCTTCACAGCTCAAAGGAGTGCACAGAACGTGAGACTTGCGATTATGAGCTTGGAAACATGGGAGTTAGGGGTAGCCTGAGGACCAAGTACCCCAACGTACAACAATAATAATTAAAGTAAGAGCACATCTTCAAAGACATGTATTATTGCTAGATGGTATCTACACTTAGGACGATATGCTGTATTAAACCACAATTAGGACCAGACTCAAAGTCCTGCTGCAATCAAGATACAGAATTCCTCTCATTATCAGTGTCATCATTATCAATTCATACACCACTTCTTGGCAGGGCGAAGTACTCTTTACTTTCCCCCAATGAAGAAAATGTTAATGCCATGTTCATAGGCCACATTACCTGGAGGAGGATGCAAAAAAAACATTAAAAATGACCTATGGATCTTAACAGTACTTGTAATATTAGTCATTTTATCCCTGCTAGATAGCACTTCACAGTTTTATTATGCCCCTTGTGCTTTTGATTGTTTTCCTCCTTGCTCCCTTTCCCGAAGCCCTTGACTGTGACCCTACATCTTGACAGCACTTAGCTTTCACCTTCCAGGATGTAGGAAGTCACAAACTGTACTTGTGTAAATTGTAAATTGGAATTTGTAAAATGTATTTTGTATTACTATGTTTTAGTTAGATTGAATTTGTAATGATTGATGCCTTGTACTTAACTGTATTTTTGCACTTTGTTTTGCACTTATGTTGTAAGTCGCCCTGGATAAGGGCGTCTGCCAATAAATATTATTATTATTATTATTATTATTATTAATAATAATAATAATAATAATAATAATAATAATAATAATAATAATAATAATAATAATAATAATAACAAATACATAAAATATATTGCCTTCTGGACCACTTAGGTCTGACACTTAAAAGCATCACTGGACACCATCAGTAGAATTTTTCCTGATGTATAAAATACAGTAATTAAGTATTTAGATTTAAGTGGAATAAAACTATATATATCTTCATTACTATCAAGAAGCCTATGCTTTTTCTTTCATACAAGGCCACAGTCCCTTGATACTCCTAACACTTCCGTTGTTAAAATGACAAGGCAACAGACTACCTGGGTTCACTTCTGAAAGGGAAATGTAAATATCAGTTTACATAGCAACCCACAGAGGAGTGATTTTCTGATTCATATCAAACACGAGGCTGATTAGTTTCTAAGTTACACACAGACTTTTACGTTTTACAGAGTAAGCAAAAGCAGATGTGCGAGGTGGTACCTGGGCTGCAATGACCGAGATTATAATGTGTGTGAACTCCCAGTGAGTGATTTCAGTACTACACTACAACGCAGCACAATATGGAAAGGAATTCATTCAAAATCAGTAAACACATCGGAATTCTAGCACAAATCACACACGCTAAGCTATAGGGCTATAGTAGTTCTGATATTAACAAGTGTATTTTAAATAAGTTCCAATATACAGACCCTAACTGCAATAAAAAGAGAGAGGAAACAATATGTATATCTTCTGCTCAGATAAAGGTCTGGTAGGATTTTAGCCTGACTCTCCTGTATTGTAGTATTTAAAAGCAAACCAGTGTACTTTTTCAAGTAATTGAATCAGGTGCACCATAATCCTCTGAAAATACTCTAGGAATCAGTAAACTGGCAGTAATATAAGAGTGGTGGAAGAAAAATTACACACTGGTTTGTCTCGATTATAGTTTTACTAATAGAGTAATGTTTGAGGAGGCCACTGAAGTCCCTCAGTATGATCTGTATTTTAATCTTCCATTCATTATTTTACCTAAACTCTACATGTACAGCAGTGTGCTAATTATCACCACTACATTAGCTAAACACTGTGCAGTGTATTATTAGTATGGTTTAAAAAACAAACAAAACATGTTCAGAACTGTATGATTAGTATGTACAGTGAGTAACCCATGAGTGAGGAACCTTTTTTAATTGTTTGTTTCTTTTGATGACTTCGACTTAAACTGCCACAAACACTACTTCTAGTTGACTTTGAATTATGGATCCTACATGCTTTAAACAACCTAGACCTGCATTTAAAAAGCTAATTCCCAAAGAAAATGTTATAAAGTAGCATAATACTGTGGTTAGGAGAAATATCTAAACAAATAATTTCACACAGGCTTTGAAGAATACAATTGACATATTCAAGCAGCCTTGACTGTGTCAACTAGAAGAAACATAAATTAATGCAGTCTGAAATTATGAAAATTAAATCAAAGATTAAAAATAACTCAAGCTAATAAATTAAGTGGGCCAATTTTACATTTTTGAGAAACATGTATCTGTTGGACAATAATTTGTAAATCTAATGATATATTGGGATCGTTTTCAACTCTCAATATTTGTTGCACATTATTATGTAGTCTGAAGTAAAATGGTATATTTAGTAATGGAATTAATACACTTACCTCCAGGGTTAAACTCTGTTATTGTTTACCTAATACTATGACCAGACCTTGATTACATCTTACACTGTTTCTGAAAACAGTATCCAAACATGAAATAAACACGTTTATTTGACATTTTTATTTCGATCTATAGATTTGGAATTTTAATAACAATACCTAAAATTGCCACAGCATGAACCAACTTTAAACTCTGTACTGAAACTGATGTTTACAAACTGCATTGTGCTGATCTCACCAGATAATTATGCTAACGTTCACAAAACATGTAAATCATAGAAATCAGTGTTGGTTTCCGAATGATTTAGGTGGCGTCCTTTCATGGCATTTATTGTTTCAAATAATTGGACACTGATTAGCATCGCCTGGAATATGCATCGCTTTCCTTTGGACATCAAAGGGTAACAATTGAGTTAATAATTTGGACTAGCTCATCGGTGAGAAGAACAATAGAGTTTTCTGAAGAGCTGATCCCAGAGAGAATGGGATGGACCTTCAGAGGTTTGTACGTCACATCATTTTAATCTTGACCGAGGCCAGATGCCCTCCTCATTGAGAGATTATTTCAATCTTGATGCTTTTTGATCTGGAATTGCAGGCCACCAGTTGTGTTGTATCCCTGCCAGGATTATGGGAGGCTTTTAAATGTGGTCTTACATACACAGGGGGCTAGCCTAAGACTACAGACGCTAATTGTGGTTAAACTGTTAAATCAGTGTGGCGGACTCTTTCCCTTTAAGTCAAATATTAAGTAATGCTGTTCAAAGAAATCTGATCAGAATTATTGGCATTACTAAAGGGGTAATCATTTTATTAATCCCAAGGACATCTTGTATGCATGCAGATGCTTTCCGTTTAGCCGACAACACTGTTGTAAAAATATGATTGATATTTATAACAAATTATAGCAATGTCAATTCTAAGCAAAATTTGAAATGAATTAAACTAGCATAGAAAATGGAAAAACATAACCAGTAACATAACTATAACAACACCCTGTTATGTACCATTGCACACACAAAATCCTGTAGTCACTTCATACAAGTATTGACACCTGCTAGTCCAAATTCAGATGTCAGATTCAACTGTGATAACATATAAAGATTTTCAATGTGTATGCACTACTGGGCAATAATTTAATGTAAGATCAATATGGTTATGACTCCATTGATTGTGCACAGAAGGTAGAAGTTGCACAAGACAACTGACTCCTGACTCTTTTCTAAAGGATGGGAAGGAGGCAGTGAACATATTTTGGGTGTCTACTTGTTGAGAATGCTTGAGTTCTTGTATGGAGACCAGGACATGGCCAACTTTCATGTTACCTCATTAGGAAGGTCTTCATTGCTATATTATCGGAATTCCAATCAGATGAGATTCAGTCGAGTTTTTATCAGCTGCAACACTGACAGTATTAAGCTGTATTTGGGATCATTAAATGTCCAGAGCATGGAGACGCAACATCTCAAGACATCAGGAGGAGTAGGAAAAAATAAATCTATGTAAAGGATAAACAAGACACATAATATACATCAAAGGATATAAAGGAAACCCAAGGAAGGGAGGCAAGCCGAGGGAGTAAGCCAGTAGGGGCAGACATAATAGAATTTAATGAAAGTCACATTTGTGAAGTTGTTACACACAAGCTGATGAGTCTGCATTGTGTAAATCCCAGTGCACAGACTCACTTTGGTTTAGTTCTGAAACTACACCAGGCATCCAGTCAATACACAAATCAGGCCATTAGCTTCAACAATATTTAATTTGTTTTTGCAGAAGCACCTTTTTGTTTGATATGAAATACATTACTCAGGAAATTACTATTTTCTCAAAACCTTCTGCATGGTTTAAACATGCTACAGGGACTGTTACTTCTGCAGTGAGTGCAGCTACCTCCCACCTAACCAAGCACATGTCACATCTAAAAACGGAGTGTGTAAAGATTTGTTTGAAAGTAAATAGACACAGGAATAATAAAGAGATTCAGGTTTTACACACACCCCGATTTGCTGGACCAGTTATTAGATGACTTTTTAACAGAGCATTTGGCAAGATTTAGAACTTTTGCCATTCTATAATAAACAATGGCATGGCTATATTGAAAATATTTACTTAATTCTCTAAAGTGACTTATGGCAACATTGGCTACTAAATAGAATGTCATGAGTGTTATGGCGTCAGGTGCCATAGACTGTATAAATATTCTCTGTACACTTGTTTATAGGAAAACCCCATCTGGATTTGGCTAACAAAGTCAGACATGCCAGTGACCCCAGGTTTTTCTAATGGAAAATATAACACAAGTGTTTGCTAAGCTAGGATAACTAAAGCAGTCAACTATCAAATGACAGACACAAGACAATTGGAAAGCCTTAATAGACTGCAGACTCCGGAGTTTCTTTTTTTCTTTTCAACCAGTAACTGCTATGTAGGATTTTGAACAACAATCAAGATAATCCTAGCTATATAACTTTCCATTGTGATGGGATTACAAATACCTTCAGACAGTATGACTAGAACAGGAATCTCTTCCGTTAGATACTTGAATCTTGTGTACCATTTGTTTCTGCAGTGATATACTGGAAGGTTTGTACATGGCAGATGTGGAAAATAGAAATCCTTTATGTACTGTTGCATAAAGTTCCTGTTTTGTTGTCATTACATTTATCCAAGATCAACATGTGTTGTAGAAATAAGTCTTCACAGAAGGCCTGGGGTTTCTATACCGTATTGTTTTCTTTTATTAGAAAAATTAGCATTCATAACTTGTTTTTTCACTGCACCATTCATTCACTACTTCCAGTTGTATTTGGAGATTTTCCCTTGGATGAGAGAGGAGGAGGTATATCCAAGACAGCACGCAAACATCAAACAACACTGATATGGTTTCGTTTAGAAATACATCATAGGTTATTCCAGTGTGTCGAGGTATTTAGGTTCTGGTACAAAAGACGGTAAAGTTATTAATTTGGAATAAATTAAACAACCCTAACTTTTTGTTACTTCTACCTTTTTTATGACCAATTTAGTTTAGTCTAGAAAGCTGCCTAAAAGCTATTAGTGACAGCTGATGCATACAGTTCTTTACTCTAACTTATGTGAGATTAGCTATGTAAACTCATGGATAATTTTGAATTGTTAAACTTTTAAATAAATATGGACGAAGATCCAAAATCCTATAAGCGTAGTACAGGAGAGACAACAACATCTTAACTCATCTGTTTATTTTCAAAGGAAACTTTCCTGTAACCGAGTTCAGCATTCCCACTGAAACTCACCATCTGTAGAAACAAAGTCATGAAGATGGTCTTTAATTGTCTACACAATAAGACAGTAAGGTATATTTGAAGTGATTTTGACTGCCCCCATGTAACTAGCACACATAATGTAGAACTGTATCTTGAAAAAGATTAAAGCATTTGTTTTAGCTCATTCAAATGTTTTTTGTAAGTTACTCACTGCACCACTACTGTATGTTTCTGTAAATTACAGAAAGGGATGTGTATTTTTTTAATTGTATTTTTCAAAGTAAATATTTAACTCTGGCAGTGCATAGTACCAGTAGTTTGTTTCACTGTAACACAGCCAATGTGTTTATATACAAAACAACTACTGAAACAAATCTCCTGGGATTTTTTCCACTAGGTTTTTTAGGTAAGTGTTTTTTTTTTTTTTTGGTTATGTACTAGACACAACCTTTTTTCTTTTCTGGAATTGCTCCAGAAATAGTGCCAGTTTCATTGTGGATACGAGTGACTTATGAGTAGCACGGTATCATACTTAGTTA
Source organism: Amia ocellicauda (assembly GCF_036373705.1). Classification (NCBI taxonomy): domain Eukaryota; kingdom Metazoa; phylum Chordata; class Actinopteri; order Amiiformes; family Amiidae; genus Amia; species Amia ocellicauda. Next base: position 28,738,610 of record NC_089854.1, on the reverse strand, counting down.
TTGCCAAGGAAAACAAAGTGATAGTTGGAAATAAGAAAACTGAGAATCCGAAGAAGAGAATCTCCAGCTAAAACAAAAAGGATCCAAAATTGTAACAGAAACTGAAAATGTGATGCACAGGGGAATTGTGACAGAGAAAAAGAAGTTTGAAAGAACACAAATGGTTTTATTTAGAAATTAAAATAAAACAAAGTGATGAATTTGGATCTTTAACTATCCCTAAAAACTGGAAGGAAAATAAAAGGGCAGAATAAAAGACATTCCAAGCCCAATTACGATTAAATTACATTGAAAATAGCATACATTCCTCCGAATCAAAACCTAAAACAGCATTCACCATAAAGGCCAAGTATGAAAACAAAAAAAAAAAATACTGAAACAAGAATATACTTGTTAGTCTGATAGTTCAAAATTGAGATGTATACCGGAGGTTCGAAAATCAGTATGCTGAAGTTTAAACCTCAAAAGATCATACACTTGATTTAAGAAAAAAATATATAATGGCATTTAAACCAAATATTTTAACTATTGTGCAAGCTAGTGGTGGTATCTAACAATCCCAAAGGAACCAGTATATTTCTTTTTTAAAGAAAAAGCATAAGATATTACGTGTATGTCAAGTATGTCAGTGTGAACCTTTGCCACCCTGCCAATGTTGTTACCTACATTGACAGACAGCATGAAAATAGATGCTGAGTTCAAGTTACAATCTTCTCAAGTCTCCTGTAAAAGCTACACTTGAGAGGCTAAAGCATGGATCTCTGTATATTCTTATCATCAATATACTGTATATATATGTTTTATCTTGTCTCCAGTGTTTCGCAATCTTACAGCTGTTAAAGGTATTAGTGAGTTTGCTGAAAAAGCTCATTTTGTATGACCCTGTACCGCACAGGATGTATTGAGCTTGTACACAGAAATGTTTCTGATTTATTATAGAGCGTGTACGTGCAGATTGAAACATTTTTCATTATTTTTATTACAACGATAATTCTAAATCATGCATTTCTTTCTTTTGCCTTTCTGAAAAATATCATAAGCAGGCAGGTCTGGTCAGAGCCTAGTATTTGTTTAAAATGACCATGATCTGAAGGCTGAGTAAAGGTACATGAAGATCTTTTTGAAAAAGTCAGTTTTTGGCAATATTAAACTTACTCAGGCAAGCAATAAATGATGCCATTTGGCCCGTGGAACCACACAAGCTCAAAGTAAAAATGGCAAAATCTTCAGCAAATGAAACTTCCTTGAACTGTTGTTTTTAATGTCCCTGTAATCTACATTTGGCAGTGAACTTTAAGTATAGGAATGATTAGAATATAGACTTTTTTGGTTTGTTCTCAAGAAAAACTGAACATTCTTATCTTATGATGCACTGAGAAGACAGAGCAAACTTTCAATCTTTTGAGTCAATTTCATTATAAAGCAACCGTAACCGTTAATTTATTGCCAGATTGCCAAATAAAATTCTTCCCTGACGTTGAACTCATTCACATATGACAGTACAAAAGTTCTTAAAGTATGAATTACTGTAGACCTGCAATCGATAAAATAAAATCTAACGTTTTTCTAGACTGGTCATGACAGCAAAGATAGGATCATCAAAAGTGCCAAATTGACCCCTGAGAATGCCTATGAGAATGCTCCTGTTAATCCATGTTGTCCTTAGTGGCCAGGCAGACTGTATTTCACAAGGAATGATGAATGTGCTGTGTTTTTAAACTGTGAAATACGGAGAAGCTATAAAATCCCTCTATGACATTATGGAGACTCACTTCATCTCAGCTCTGACGTTGCTGGCTGGCATGAGTCGTGTTTAAAGAGCTCCTGGAAAGTATTCACATGCTTCTCTTTAATTTTGTGTGACAGTTTTTAGCACACCATACCCATCATCTGGAAGATAGCAGGGACCTCCCCGGAATTTATCCACCAATTTCCATCTCCGTATTCCGGGAAAAGCTTTTACATATGCCACATAATTTCCCCTTCCTCTGCTTAATTTTAGAAATGTTCCAAATGCATTCTGCTTCCTTATCAGTCTACAAATGGGAGACTGCTTCTATGCATAGTCTACTGTAAGTTCTATCAAATGCGGTTTTTGTAATCGTAGTGAGATAGTATAATTCCTTGCTTGTGGTTAACATAAGAACCTTCTTCAGGTTTCTTACTTCAACCTCTGTGTGTGCACAATCTCACAATTTCCTATCTAGTGTTCTTAAACAAAATTAATTTGTAAAAATGTGATTTGAGGCTTAGAGTTATACGCCACATCAACACTACTAATACAATCCTGATCATCCAAATTGGACTCATGTTTCCACTTGAAATAGATCCATCTAAAGTTTAGCATCATCCTTTCCTGTGTTCTTTATTACACAATACCATATGTAATGACCAATTGGATTACTGAACATCCACTTTTTTCCTTTAATTGAAAACACTTTAATACATTAATTTTTGCGTGTGTTTTCTTTGGCTGTATGTACAGAATATAAATCAAAATGTTCAAACTTGAATTGCATGAAATGCTACGATGAGTCAATGCAAGAAGAAAAACCTGTTTTTAAAAAAAGGAGACAAAGTATTTGTGGTTTATAATAGCCCTAATATTCCCCTCACAATAATATTTAACAGATTCTGTCTTTTGTAATGTGTTGGTCTCTGTGTCTCAGGACACTTAACTTTTGACGGTGTGAGTGACCTTGCTCTGGGGATTTATCCTTAGGGTATTAGTTCTCAAGTAGCAAAGAAGTATGATCATTTTAAAAAAAATGACAGCACTCTCCCAAGTAAAGATAGTTTGCTTGTATTCTTGGCCTCTTTGTGATACAATGTCTGCTTGGATTGTTGATTTTATACATTTTACAGACCTCAAGAAAGAAATTGCACCACCCCACCCCCCCAAAAAAAAAGAAAAGTCTGTCTTGGCCAAATGTATAATCTTATCACAGGAAACCAAGTGTCTGCTTCCAGTTTTCAAACCTTGGCTAGGTTTAAGTAATATTTGATGTAGCACACCTGTAGCAGTCTACTACAAATCTAAACAACCTGTTTAAACATTTTAAACAGCTGAAGGTCAAAAAATCAGTCCATCTGACCATACAAATTGGACAATATGAGTTTTATTATAAAACCTGTGACAATAACGATGACAATAAAACCTAGTCTATAGGTGACTAAGGTATAAAACTTCAAAAACCTCATCAGATCATCTTTAAGCTTTTTCCTTGTATAAAGTATGTGATTATAACCAAATGGCATGACACCAACTTTATATTTTCTTTCCTTTAGTTTCAAACTTATACATGTGCACATTACAATAAATAATTCCAGACTTACACTTGAATTCTTCTTTGCAGTGTATAAATACATCATTACATATATTATTAAGCCACACAACAACTTATTTAACACAACAACCATAAGATCCATTAGGGTAACAAGAACCAGTTGCTTGTTACGGGATTCACCTGTCTGTCTTTGACTGAGTGTTGACCACATCTTGAAAGTAAAGTTTTGAATTTATCTTCTATCATGTAACAAATATTATTGAAGTAGGGTTAAAAATAACAGCTTTATATGACACAATAAATATGTGAAGACGTCCAAGCAATGACGTAATGTACTTCATCAAGTGATGGCTCCCATTCACCTTCCACTGGTATGTGGGAGTAAGGACTTCTGATACCTCTTTCAGTTTACATTCAAGCCTCATTTGAAAAAAAAAAATCAGTAAAACTACACTTACTTTCTCTTGTTAAATGACATGAGACACTAAATTAAACCTTTGTTCCTCCAAAACGTTCTGCTTTTTACAGTGTAGTCTCGAAGTGTTATAGAAATGTGGTTATTTGTACCCATTTGTTATGTGTTAACCTGTCCTTGATGGGATTTCTACTCGGCTGTATTTGAAATATTGTGGTTCTTAGAACAGCACGTTCTGTGCAGATGGTTAGTGTATACCAACACATTGTAGAAGTCTTTTGGCATCGATTTTCAAAGCTCATTGACCTATGTATTGTGTAGTAACCTGTGTAGGCTAATCATGTTGTGTGTGTGTACTGTGTGTTTTGTGTTCTGAGGTTCTGAGGTTACTGATAGTATTGCGTCTATATATAATACAATATTTTACTTTTGGACGTTGTGACCCAGCCACAGTAAATCCATTTGGCACCAGTCCAGGACATGCACTTGAATTTATGGCAATCCTGTCATATTTCTTCTTCAGTTCCTTTTGTGGAACTTACACAAAAATAGTGATCTTTCAAATACTGGAACAAAATACAGACCCAGACTTACTTTAACCCTTTAACCTTTCAATAAAAATGTGATAAAACCCCAAAAACTCAGACTTAACAAAGTAATAACACAGCTGTGCCAAAGCCATCCTGTTTAGCACTTCTATGACCCCTTACTCAGTAACACAGGCCCCAATTGAATCTGTCTGTCTGTACTTTACCTAATGTATTGTTTATGTACAATATTTGCTTTTAGATTAGTTATTATACTCATTTTATATTTACATTTTAGATTTTACTTTCTCTTCTCAGATGAACAGTCATCGGGTAGTACAGTGCATTGGATAATGCCAGGAGTCCCAGCAGTTCAGCAATTAGACTACACCCTACCCAAGAGTCAAGGTAGTGTATAATTAACTGGATTGTATAGTGTGCAGAATGGCATGACATCACACTGAATAACCCAAAGCAGGCATGAGTAAGTTGATATGAGTACCAGCTAAATAACACAATAACTGATTCATGTGAAAAATGTAATTAGGGCATGTTTTGTCACATCTAACATTCAAATATATTCAGCAATTTGTGGAGCCTACAACTTTGAGAGCTTTTCACAGAGTCTTGTAATGCACATGAGGATGGATTGATTTGTAAATGCTCTTTGTGTTGTAAATACACATCATTCTAGTCTAGTCTAACCTAGGTCTCCTGATTTTCATCACTTTCAATATTTTCTGTTTTATAATAATAAAATTAATTAGTTTTTCTAGGTTGTTTTAGACTAAAAATCATAGTCTGTCATCAAGAAATTAATATTCATACATACACATGCATACATATATCTATCTATATATATATATATATATATATATATATAGCTCTGGAAAAAATGAAGGGACCACTGCAAAATTATCAGTTTCTCTGGTTTTACTATTTATAGGTATATGTTTGGGGAAAATGAATATTTTTGTTTTATTCTATAATCTACTGAAACATTTCTCCCAAATTCCAAATAAAAATATGAATGGAATGGAATGGCTGCCATACATGTAGAGATGCTGATATACACTCACCTAAAGGATTATTAGGAACACCTGTTCAATTTCTCATTAATGCAATTTTCTAATCAACCAATCACATGGCAGTTGCTTCAATGCATTTAGGGGTGTGGTCCTGGTCAAGACAATCTCCTGAACTCCAAACTGAATGTCTGAATGGGAAAGAAAGGTGATTTAAGCAATTTTGAGCGTGGCATGGTTGTTGGTGCCAGACGGGCCGGTCTGAGTATTTCACAATCTGCTCAGTTACTGGGATTTTCACGCACAACCAGTTCTAGGGTTTACAAAGAATGGTGTGAAAAGGGAAAAACATCCAGTATGTGGCAGTCCTGTGGGCAAAAATGCCTTGTTGATGCTAGAGGTCAGAGGAGAATGGGCCGACTGATTCAAGCTGATAGAAGAGCAACTTTGACTGAAATAACCACTCGTTACAACCGAGGTATGCTGCAAAGCATTTGTGAAGCCACAACACGTACAACCTTGAGGCGGATGGGCTACAACAGCAGAAGACCCCACCGGGTACCACTCATCTCCACTACAAATAGGAAAAAGAGGCTACAATTTGCACAAGCTCACCAACATTGGACAGTTGAAGACTGGAAAAATGTTGCCTGGTCTGATGAGTCTCGATTTCTGTTGAGACATTCAGATGGTAGAGTCAGAATTTGGCGTAAACAGAATGAGAACATGGATCCATCATGCCTTGTTACCACTGTGCAGGCTGGTGGTGGTGGTGTAATGGTGTGGGGGATGTTTTCTTGGCACACTTTAGGCCCCTTAGTGCCAATTGGGCATCGTTTAAATGCCACGGCGTACCTGAGCATTTTTTCTGACCATGTCCATCCCTTTATGACCACCATGTACCCATACTCTGATGGCTACTTCCAGCAGGATAATGCACCATGTCACAAAGGTCGAATCATTTCAAATTGGTTTCTTGAACATGACAATGAGTTCACTGTACTAAACTGGCCCCCACAGTCACCAGATCTCAACCCAATAGAGCATCTTTGGGATGTGGTGGAACGGGAGCTTCGTGCCCTGGATGTGCATCCCACAAATCTCCATCAAATGCAAGATGCTATCCTATCAATATGGGCCAACATTTCTAAAGAATGCTTTCAGCACCTTGTTGAATCAATGCCACGTAGAATTAAGGCAGTTCTGAAGGCGAAAGGGGGTCAAACACAGTATTAGTATGGTGTTCCTAATAATCCTTTAGGTGAGTGTATATATACAGTGAGGGAAAAAAGTATTTGATCCCCTGCTGATTGTGTACGTTTGCCCACTGACAAAGAAATGATCAGTCTATAATTTTAATGGTAGGTGTATTTTAACAGTGAGAGACAGAATAAAAACTAAAAAATCCAGAAAAACATATTTCAAAAAAGTTATAAATTGATTTGCATGTTAATGAGGGAAATAAGTATTTGATCCCCTATCAATCAGCAAGATTTCTGGCTCCCAGGTGTCTTTTATACAGGTAACGAGCTGAGATTAGCAGCTCTCTCTTAAAGGGAGTGCTCCTAATCTCAGCTCGTTACCTGTATAAAAGACACCTGTCCACAGAAGCAATCAATCAATCAGATTCCAAACTCTCCACCATGGCCAAGACCAAAGAGCTGTCCAAGGATGTCAGGGACAAGATTGTAGACCTACACAAGGCTGGAATGGGCTACAAGACCATCGCCAAGCAGCTTGGTGAGAAGGTGACAACTGTTGGTGCGATTATTCGCAAATGGAAGAAACACAAAATAAATGTCAGTCTCCCTCGGTCTGGGGCTCCATGCAAGATCTCACCTCGTGGAGTTTCAATGATCATGAGAACGGTGAGGAATCAGCCCAGAACTACACGGGAGGATCTTGTTAATGATCTCAAGGCAGCTGGGACCATAGTCACGAAGAAAACAATTGGTAACACACTACGCCGTGAAGGACTGAAATCCTGCAGCGCCCGCAAGGTCCCCCTGTTCAAGAAAGCACATGTACAGGCCCGTCTGAAGTTTGCCAGTGAACATCTGAATGATTCAGAGGAGAACTGGGTGAAAGTGTTGTGGTCAGATGAGACCAAAATCGAGCTCTTTGGCATCAACTCAACTCGCCGTGTTTGGAGGAGGAGGAATGACCCCAAGAACACCATCCCCACCGTCAAACATGGAGGTGGAAACATTATGCTTTGGGGGTGTTTTTCTGCTAAGGGGAAAGGACAACTGCACCGCATCAAAGGGACGATGGACGGGGCCATGTACCGTCAAATCTTGGGTGAGAACCTCCTTCCCTCAGCCAGGGCATTGAAAATGGGTCGTGGATGGGTATTCCAGCATGACAATGACCCAAAACATAGCCAAGGCAACAAAGGAGTGGCTCAAGAAGAAGCACATTAAGGTCCTGGAGTGGCCTAGCCAGTCTCCAGACCTTAATCCCATAGAAAATCTGTGGAAAGAGCTTAAGGTTCAAGTTGCCAAACGTCGGCCTCGAAACCTTAATGACTTGGAGAGGATCTGCAAAGAGGAGTGGGACAAAATCCCTCCTGAGATGTGTGCAAACCTGGTGGCCAACTACAAGAAACGTCTGAACTCTGTGATTGCCAACAACGGTTTTGCCACCAAGTACTAAGTCGAAGGGGTCAAATACTTATTTCAATCATTAACATGCAAATCAATGTATAACTTTTTTGAAATGCATTTTTCTGGATTTTTTTGTTGTTATTCTGTCTCTCACTGTTAAAATACACCTACCATTAAAATTATAGACTGATCATTTCTTTGTCAGTGGGCAAACGTACAAAATCAGCAGGGGATCAAATACTTTTTTCCCTCACTGTATATATATATATATATATATATATATATATATATATATCATACACATTTTCGGACAAAATAAAATTCATAGAAATCGCCAACATACACACACATATAAGTAAGTGTGTCTGGGTTGGTGATTTCGATGTATTTTATTAATATTGTTAATAGTTTTCCATCACAAAAAAAAAATATATATATATACATATACATATTATTCTGACTATTAATATCTGTGATCATGAAACATGTACCTCTGTGATTCTAATTGTGAGTGGCAGTGTACATTTTCTTTAAGCTTTGTGGTTTCTAAGCTGTGATTTTAACAGTAATTGCCAGACTAACACTTCCCAAGGCGGCTCCTTCGCAATCACTTCAAACCTCATGCCTGGAAAATGATCAGAAGTGACTGATAGAGCACCCCCCCTCCCCCCAATTACATTCTTTGACAGTAAGCATGGACATTATAGTTCAAAATGTGTCTAGATACGCATATACATAGCTGAGCAACCTAAGGATAGATCTGGTTATGTTCAGTTTAGAAACGTGTTTTACTTGCGTGACAGATTGTATTTCTTATTGAACTGAAATATCTTATTCTCTTGTTAATATTTTGCAGTGATAGAGAGAGTAATATTCAGAATATAGATCATTATAAAGAATCTGCAGTGCGTAGCTGTACAAAAGCCATAGATGGAGAAATCTTCCTTGGATTTCATGTGTGCTTTTACTGGCTCTAAATGCTGTGCTCCTCCTGTCATAAACAGAATAATCAATAATGCTGGAACTCAGCAGAGGGTTTTAAGATGCTCAATAATCATAGCATTTACCTGAAGTCATTTGAGAAGCAGATTCTTGTTTTCTGGGGGCCATTACTTGACCTATGACCTTTATTCTTTCACAGATAAAAATGTTGTTTGGCATGAAAAATCAAGTTAAACACTGAGGGGTTGTCATACACAACACTGATGTCCCAGATTTTGTACCAGGACAAACATTGCACAGACTTATCAGAAATGGTATCCTTCAAATAGATTTTAATCAAAAAGTTAAATCATCAGGATTGGCCATCTCAGGTGGCAGTATTGTATAGAAGGATCTTCCCCAGTTCGGCATGATAAACTGGATTAAAAAGCTGACTCTACATGACAAAGTGCACGTTCAAGTCAACCTTTTTGCTAGCAGCAAACAATAAAAATGGAAAGATTAAATAATCCACTGAAACATGGCAGCACATTCTTAAAGACAAACAGTAATGTGACACGTTGCAGAAGTGTTTCACAAAAGCCTTCATGCAACAATTTGACATGTACCATGTGTGGAAATTTTACTTAAATTTTACTCCCCAAGATTATTAATACCTTTCACTCTATCGTTGTACAAGCAGCCAAGAATGAAAGCAGCACACCGTACAGCTAGCGTCATCTGAAATTATGATCCCTCATGGCAGAGAGGGTTAATAATATACTTTGCCTCAATTTTGTAGGGTGAAAATCAAAACCTGTGTAACTTGTTAACTATCGCCTATACGTGTTGATTGTTTGTGATCCTGTCTTTCTGTGTCTGTGTAATTAGTCTTGATAAGGGTCTGATGACCAAAACATTGGCATTTTACGAATAACACATTTTTGAGAAGAGTGTGTGTTTCTTATACTCTGCTTTGGAAGTTGGTCCCCTGGCACCACAGAGGATCTGGATGGCTTTTGTTCTTGAAAAACAAAACCTGACTAAAAAAATATACCCTGTGTATTTTTCCACACTGACTCTAAAGCATCTGACCAGTGTCTCTTCAGTGCAGACCCTGTAACACCCACTGGCCCTGTCACCACCCTGGCTACTGGCCAATGACAGGGGACCCTGCTGCCTAGCAAGATGAGAATCCATAAATCAGCTGATGCTATTCCAGCCAATGCCCGTGGAGCTCAGTCACCGACACAAGGGTCCCAAAGTGAAAATGTCCGAGTGAACCAGCCTCTCAGTTTAAAACACTGTAAATTGTCCAGTTGAGTGATTATAGAAAAACAATGCAGGATTGTTTTCCCAGATATGATTAATTACATTGGATGTTCAAAGTAATATTACTCTAAGTCTTAATGAAATAAAAGTAGCACAATGTAACATCTTGCAGGATTTTTATTTTTTTAATGAAAATTCTTGGAACATTTTAAGAAAAATGTCTCCTGTCACATTTTTAAAAAGTTACAGAGAAATATACTAAAGTTATAATTTCCTTTTTAGTATGAAGATTGTATAATCTCCATTTGTTTTATTGCATTCAGGAGCTTTAATTTTAATGAAGAAAACATCTGAAAAGGTTAGATGCCAGGAGAAGCGTCACTGAAGTTGCTTGCCTCGGCATCTGAATGCTGCTTGTGTTTACCACACACTCCGGAAGTAATGGACAGCACATCATTTAAGTTTGAAATGGGAATGAGACTTAAAGTTCTTAGAAAGTATAAGACAGATAGGCATAGAATGATTGCTGTGTTCATAGAAGCTAGTATTGATTATTTATTGTTTATTGTATATAAACTCAGATGAAGGTGCCCTTCTACATATACAGCAGTAGCCTAATGTAATGTCCTAGTCGCCATATATGGAATATATCAAGGAAGAATACGAGGAAATTAATCCATACATCTTCAGGTTCTTTCCATCTGTTTCACACAAACTTCTCATATCAAGGACTAGTCAGTGTTTTGGAACATGTGCCCCACTGTGTTAACTTAGGTGGCACACTTTTATTTGCATCAGCAGACGGCAACAAGAGATCATCAATTGTGGTTTGTCCAGTTTACAATGAAAACACTAGTGAAGCTATTTAATGGTTAGAAAAATAAAGTGTTCCTCTTTGCTTTCTTTTGCTATGTAAGAGACCTCTATTTGTGTTAACTGTGAGTAAAAAAATAATAAAAAAGGACTTGGCAAGTAATTTATCAAAAAGTCTGCTGCTAAAATTGATCAATTACATTTTGTTGTCTGCTTCTAACATGTTCCTTTAGACATACCAGCATAATTGTAATCAATATCCACTTGCAAGGTGGTTCATTGCACTTGTTACTTAATCTTCAGTGTTTTGTATCATATCATGAACTGCAGACAACAAAGGGTTTGCAAGGCTTGTCTAACAAAAGGAATTGTTTCAACATAGTATGGCAGCCCATCACTAGGAGCAAGGGATCATCTCACAAACCACATCAAATGCAAAACATAATTAATATATTGATAATAATAATAATAATAATAATAATAATAATAATAATAATAATAATAATAATAATAATAATAATTGTAATAGTTATATAATTTTCAGCAGGGTTTATTCTGACACTGACCAACCAATTTTGAATTGATGCTTTAGTCATATACATGGAAATGGAGAGAGAATTCTATCCTTGCAAATTGTAATAATTAAATTGCATTTGTAATTAATTTATATTATTGCATCTATATTTTAATTTAAATATGAGTATACACATATTTATTTATATTCTAGGTGCAGATATCCCTATTTCTATTATTAGAGGTGAAGCCTGAGTAAAACATAGATCTTCAACTCAGCTTACAACATTGTTTACAATGTGCTTTGCAATGTGTGGACCTCATGTAAAACTCAGATCTTGTTGTTTAAAAGAACGCAAAATGTACCTATTCTTTAATTATAGACACATTAAAATGTTTTTCACAGTGTTTTCTTTTCCTTTAGGATTTTGCATTATAGATGAAAATTGGCAAGAATATGAATAATTCAATACCATAATAATGCATTTTAAACCCAGTTTGGGATAAGTCTGGATTAAACGGCTTCATGAGTTTCATGTGAATGTCATTCTGTTTAGTCACGTTTTTTGTGTAAAGTAATATAAACAAATATTTGTGAACATCAATTTGTACATGTTCAAAGATGATAGTTTGTTATGTTTAGGTTTACTTCACGAAGGTAGTCTCAAAATTATAAACAGATGTTGTAATAATCACAATTGGGATTTTCAAGTGTTTGTATGTAGTAGCATAAATAGTTTTTCTTTTTCTATAACAAGAACGTAAAAATGTCAATTTGATAGTGTTGTACAAGGGCCCCAGTACTAATATGGTGATTGTTAGTTTAATTGGCAAGTACAGCTGATTAGTAAACAGTAAAAAATGTGGCTGTTTTAAAAGGAAAAAAGAAAAAGCTTAGTAATATGGCATATTGCTAAACATCCAAGTTTTCCATAACAAGGCATTTTAGTCCATGATGCAAAGTTGTACACTTTGACCGTCGTGGTATTTTCTAAAGGAGCTTGGGCTTTCCCACACTATCTTATATGGTCCCTGAGACTGCCTTGGGTTTTCATGGATCATTTCATTCTTGGACAACAAATACCTAATCATTAGCACTATTATTTTTTAGAAAATAAAAAGTACAGAGTCCATGCTTTTTCAGGGTAGAGGTCTGCACGGGCCTGTTTTTTTCATCCTGCTCATTTTCTCCCGCTCCCGCTAGGATCTGTTCCGCACTCGCCCGCTCCCGCTTAAAATCCCCTCTGTGTTCACCCACTATCGGCTTACAATGATTTTCTAACGACCCGACCGATCCCACTAAATTTAGATCTTGTTTCCAGAATCTCACATTTAAATTTTCCCCTAAAGAAAGAGAGAGAGATTGGGGATAACAAATATAAAATGTAGGCTATAAAAGAATTGTATTTGTTATTTTTCTTGTCTTATCAAGATACAGAATTCTTTTAACATATTTTACATAAGAAATGTCACAGAGAAAAATAAATTAAATACGACATCTGTCACTCAAAATTATAAGCCAAAAAATACGAACAAACGAAAACTGTTGGCTTACTAGCTATACTGCAAAATTAAATTATTATTTTTTTTATCAAACTATTTAAAACATACATGCAAGAACAGAATGTCGCTGACTGACGACGGTTTCAGTACCGAACGTCTCTCCTCCAAAATCTGACCACAAAGGCTGAATGCTCTCTCTGAAGGTGCACTCGTGGCCGGGATGCAAAGAACATATCTTACCAGGTTGCTCAGGGCAGGGAACTGGGAACTGTATGAATAGCCCGCTCCTGACATCATTTGACAACAGTATATCCGCGATTTACTCGTTCTTATCGACCAGCTGCATAGCCTGCTCTGAGGACTGTATTATGCATGTGCTGTGCACGCGGACAAGTGCAAATGTAACGTATGACACAGAAAGCACTCGTCAGGAGCAGGCTATTGTCAGAGTGCCCACTCCCGTCCAAAGTACACCAGAGTTACTGACCGCTACCGTCTTTAATTCGGAAATTTAATCCTGCGCCGCAAGAAATCTGAACGAGTCCCGCGGTTTGCAGACCTCTACTGCGGTGCTTGTACAGTACTCAGGTAGGCTAAGAAATGTGTTAAAAACAGAAAACAACTCAATGGGGCACCTTAAAACATGCTCATACTCAGCAGGGTTGTATTATATTTGAAGTTGTGCATGAATTAAAGGAGATTGGAGCAGTTTAAGAGATATGGTTCTCTAAGGCTCCTTGTTTTTATCTTTATCCCTCTGTGGGGAGGGATAATGGGAAATAGCTATGGGTTACTTAATTCAATCCAGCTGGGCACTTCTTCCAGGACGTAAAAATGTTATTCCTTGTGTGACTGGTTACAGGAGCTTATGTAGGGTGTGCTGAAAGGTAGCCTGTTCTGTTTTATCAGAGAGTTCTGACTTACTGGGGATTCATTTTACCACAGACAGTTATGCTTCACTGTTAACTCCATCAATTGTGTAGGCTGCTATACCCACATTGAAATAGAAAGAGCATTCAAAACAAAAGAATGCTGTAATGCACCACACAGAGGAACCCCAGACGGCCTTGATGATATAGGACGAATGAATCCTACATGCCTAATGCAGACCACAGACTCTCTGGATGCATTCTGTTGAAGCATTCAACTCACATCAGGCCTACTGTGGTGATGACAATTAGAGACTTTTAGTGTGCTGAGAAAGCTCTGTGTTCAACTTGAAAATGAATGTTTATAAATGGTTTATATTTATCGGTTTGGTCCTCTGCAGATCCAGTTGAACACTATGGTGTGGCTTCTAAAACTTGGGCAGGATTAAATAAAAAATGTTCGCAAATTGCGAACGCGAAAAGTTGCGGAAGAGTCGTAGGAGGGAATCTCACAGCTCAGCTCCTCGCTAATCTAAATATCTAAAATATAAGGACCTGCGAACGAAGAGGAGCCGTGTTTTTCTGGCGTGGCTTCCAGGATGGGCGGGCAGCGCAAGAGGCACCGCGAGCCAATCACAGTGTGTGAAACTGAAGAGACACCGGGGGGCAGAAGAGCAGGACGGGCCTGCGAGAAGCAGCGATGGGTCAATAAAGCAGAGAAACACAGCGATCTGGCGCTCCGTGCTGCCCCGACACAAAACTACAAGCCTTCACTTCGAAGCGGTTACAACTATGAATAGAAGACAAAAATATAAAATAAAAACCGAAGCCGCCATTGATGAAAGCTGTGTAGTTATTACTATTATTATTGGCAGATGCCCTAACCTATGCGTTTTCTATTAGGCGGTGGATCAATGGTTGGGTGAACAACAGATCGATGTAAATATTTTATTCAGCGTCCACTTCCCAGCTAACACACAACGTTGCCACAATGTTGAATTACGTTGCTACAACGTTGTGGCAACATTGTGTGTTAGCTGGGTTATGTGTAGTGGTGCACATTAAAAACAAACTGATGCACCGACTACAAAACTCATAGTGGTTACATGTATCATTGGGAGAAACTAGCAACTAAAAATAAGCTGCAACTGATCATTGGAACTCAGCTGTTTCCACCGCTATGTAGGAGTTTGTGTGTGAATTCAAGTCTCCTGACACCGAATTAATCAATAACATCAACAGACATCAGTGCGAGTCCTTATGTACAGGTGCGCCACCATAAACACTTTCTTCTGTCATAGTGGAGCGCAAACAAGTTTTAAGTAGTTTTAGCTCATTGGTGTTACAAGTGACTAACCTTCCGAATTAATATGTGTTAAGCCGCCCTGGCAGGTGTGACAGTGTCGGAGCTGTGGGTCCTCCCCCTAAACACGATGTAGTGATATAAACACATCATCATCATCATTGAACATTATTCGTCATTTAGCAGACACTCTTATCCAGGGCAACTTACATTTGTACCCATTTATAAAGCTAGGCATTTTAGTGGAGCAATCTAATTGAAGTAGGTATCATTTTAATATCACTCAATGCCATCTACTATAAAAAAGGGTACAACAGCACTGCCCTACCCGGGATTTGAACCCACAACCTTCTAGTTATGAGTCCAGAGCCCTAAACACTACTCCACAGTGCTATACACTGTAGACTGTACAAAGTACATCATTTTAATATCACTCAATGCTATCTACTATAAAAAAGTAATAAGTACAAACTTTACGCTCAGTGTCTCAAGGTGCAGCGCGCCTGCGCACTCGCCATCTCTCTCCAAAGAATGTGCGCACTGTGGCCACACTGACAAAATATGTAATGAAGAAAGTGTTCAATGTGTACACATACACGTTAAATATATGATCGTGATACACAGATAGATTTACACTTGTACCATTGTCTAAATTGCATTTCCATACATACATATTCTTTACAATACACCTTTGTAGTATGTCCATCTCTGTGTGTGTGTGTGCGATGCGACCGCACCGAGCCTGCTTCGTGAACTGTGTCTGGGATAAAGGCAAAACGCTGACCATCCCCTAGAAGATTATCTGTTCAGATTATTTTTCTAAGATTATATTTGTTTCCAATCTAAATGTATCTACTACATTGTGCAAATTTGTCTTTAATGGATTATTTATGTAGTTATGTATTTAATCTACTCAATGTGCAGTGCACAAACCTCATACACTGGATGTACTGGCTTGCAAGTTACGTAACCATATATGCCTGTACATATTCCATAAATATCATCCAGACGTCTCCATGCTTTACCTATTCGTGTAAATAATTGCAATTATTGTATGTTTACGCTATAGCCACTTTGACAGCAGTGTCACTTGATGCAGTGTTTGTCTCTTAAAGCTAGGGTGTGCAATCCTGTGAGAGGCCAGCAGCTAGCAGCTTGTTTTGAAAGCATAGAGCCGCCCTCGCTTCAGAGGCGTCTCCAAATACTCCAATACTACTAATAAAATAGTATTATTTACGGTTATTATGTTTTTAAAAATAGTAGTTGCGGCTCGCCTTCCATTCTCGCGCTCAATCAGCACAGCGTCAAGGTTCCCGCGCTGATGACGTGTGATTGTCTGCGTGAACAAATTGCGCGGCGGTATGCAAATATAGATTGACAGACAGGAAGGACATCCTATCATTACATTTGGAATGAATGCAATGATTGGTACATCCTTTTTTAGTCCTGTCCCTTCCACAGAAGATATATATTTTCTTTTTTTACATTTAGACCACTTAAATTATTGATTGCTATCAGGATGTGAAGAGACTTTCAACCAGTATAACAAAAAATGTTTCTGGAAAAGATTGCATTAAAAGTTGCATTCAGTCCATATATATAAATGCATGAATTATTGAAAACCTGAATGTCTGAACTTCGATTACAAAATGCACACATTAGATACACATTAGATACACATTAGATACACATTCAATCTGCGGTGAGTGCGTTACTGCACGGGCTTCTAGGGTACAGATACAGTGTAAGAAAGGAGACTCACGGATTTCTAGTTTAATACAGCGAAAATGTAACCACTCCCACTGTATTGTTGGGCGGGATTAACTACAACCAGCCGCTAATAGCAAACTACACAACTGTACATCATGGGATTTACATTACAAATTAGAAGAGAGTAGCATCTAACTACACATGAAAGCACGACTGAGTACAGTGTGTAGTGTTGTAGTAGCAGCTGTGAAAGGTCGTTTTGCAGCGCAAACCGGGTCAGATTTAATACCGCGATAGTTTAGCAGCCCGATTTCCATTCACAGACATTCTGCGCTAATGCTTCTGCGAGCGACTTGCAGCGCGAACATTTTTGATTTAATCTTGCCCCTTGTCCCAAATCCTACCTAGGTTGTGTAATACAATGCTGTGTATTTGCTATACCACGATCTGAATTATTTCATTTGAATTAGGCCTATATCTATTGTTAATATGTGTTTGAAATGTGAATAATGTTCCCATAGGTGCTTAACAGGGAATGTCTTCTTCTGTATATTTGTTCTTACCTACCATAGGTAGGTCTCATTCAATTACTGGGAAGCTATACTTAACTTAAACTCAATGTTGAATGGGTGACTTGCTTGCCACTTTCCACTTGCACACACCAAGATGAAAGAATGAAGCGAAGCCAACATTTTGACAAATCCTTCTAGCCTAATTCTGACATGCAACATCTTATATAACAAAGATATTTGTCACACTACGGTTATTTTTTGTCTCCAGAGAATTTTACAAATAAGGATCCTCTGGTCAAATCTACAAGTGGTTTGTTTTTCCTCATTTGAGGTTGCCACAAAAATGACTTCAAAGCAGTGATTCATGATTTGTTTCATCGAGAAAAGTGAGGTGCTCCAAAATGATTACAAGAGTCACTGAATTCCACTGGCAAGTATTTGCTTATTTTGGATATTGAACGCAAAGCAGGGACGATGAGATACGTCATGTGTGTGTCAGAATTCTCTTGTCTTTTACAGTCCTGCAATACCAGAGCTTAAAGCCTGACTCGGCCAGCATGTGCTGTTAATCAGGAATCTTTGCACACATTGTATTCCCTTGAAGTAGAGGTCTGCATTCCCGTGGCTCTCCCGTGGGAACCGCGGGACTCGTTCAGATTTCTTGCGGCGCAGGATTAAATTTCCGAATTAAAGACGGTAGCGGTCAGTAACTCTGGTGTACTTTGGACGGGAGTGGGCACTCTGACAATAGCCTGCTCCTGACGAGTGCTTTCTGTGTCATACGTTACATTTGCACTTGTCCGCGTGCACAGCACGTGCATAATACAGTCCTCAGAGCAGGCTATGCAGCTGGTCGATAAGAACGAGTAAATCGCGGATATACTGTTGTCAAATGATGTCAGGAGCGGGCTATTCATACAGTTCCCAGTTCCCTGCCCTGAGCAACCTGGTAAGATATGTTCTTTGCATCCCGGCCACGAGTGCACCTTCAGAGAGAGCATTCAGCCTTTGTGGTCAGATTTTGGAGGAGAGACAATCGGTACTGAAACCGTCGTCAGTCAGCGACATTCTGTTCTTGCATGTATGTTTTAAATAGTTAGGTAAAAAAATTAAAAATAAAAATAATTTTGCAGTATAGCTAGTTTTCGTTTGTTCGTATTTTTGGGTTAAAATTTTTTGAGTGACAGATGTCGTATTTCATTTATTTTTCTCTGTGACATTTCTTATGTAAAATATGTTAAAAGAATTCTGTATCTTGATAAGACAAATAAAAATAAATACAATTGTTTTATAGCCTACATTTTGTATTTGTTATACACAATTTCTCTCTATTTCTTTAGGGGAAAATTCTGGAAACAAGATCTAAATTTAGGGGGATCGGTAGGGTCAGGAAGAAAATCATTCTAAGCCGATAGCGGGTGAACACAGAGGGGATTTTAAGCGGGAGCGGGCGAGTGCGGAACAGAACCTAGCAGGAGCAGGCGAAAATGAGCAGGATGAAAAAAACAGGCCCGCGCAGACCTCTACATCGCAGAGCAAAATCCACAGACCCCTGACCATAAATATTCAGAGCTTCATATTCAAAATCTGACATCATTGTGTGTATAGGGCTATGGTGCTCGATCGTGATTTTCACTTTACAGCTTTCGTTTCCATAAATTCTGATTTGTGACTGGACAGCACAAAACCTATTTATATTGGACTGTTTGATTTAAACGATTCAATAACGTATGGTTACATTTCTGGGACAAATGTTTAGGAGTGAAGAAAGAGCAAAAACTTGCCAAAACAATCATTGTGTATTTTGCTGTTCTGTGGAGTTGTAAAAAGTTTGTACAACTCAGGGGAAGTATAAAGAGACAATGCATATATATCTCTGAAGTGTAAAGGTTACACATATGTGAGTTATTTAACCTATTATTATCATACACTAGCCTAGTGTAATATGAATATGAGAAGTTTTCTCTGAGGATAATCAAATTAGGGCAGCCAATGGGATACTGCCTGCCTTCCTAATATTTGCACACACAATTAGTGAAGTTCACAAATCCCTTTTCTATTACACGTCATGATAATTCCTGAGAGGAGAACAAATTCTACTGTACTTACAAAACTAGTTAAACAGCCATAGGCCTGAATTCTGGATATCTACTGTACAAAATGTATAACACAATAGATATACATTGGTGTAATAATTCATTAAGTAGATCTTCCATGAAAATTCCAAATTATTAGTTCAAATAAATTCAGTAGATTTATATGTATATAAAATATGTGTATCCTTGGCAATAATAGACTTCAAAGCAGTTGCACTATAACAAAGTATGCCTTAAGTAATTAAGTTTGAACACTACCATGAAAAAAAGCAAAATGTCTCTAGTTTCAATGTTGTGCAAATTATTCAATTGTTAAGTGAAGACAGTGCCCCCAAAGTTTGAAACTCCTGCTTCAGGTCCATACTTCTAAGGTGTAGACTTACCCCCCCAAACAAATACATAAACAAACAAACAAACAAAAATACTCAATTGACCCTATAGGATTATTTAGTTGGAACCCTCCCTATAGTAATAAAATGAAGTGTAAAACCTTGACTGAATTTCTTTTGTCTGAGCTAAAGGAAAAGTGTGTCATCCAGCAGTGAGCTGATTTATTTTATAATTCTACATTCAACAAACAGAAGGGGTGACAGATGACCTTTAATGTCCTGCTGACAGTTATAATAAAAGTTTATTTTTATTAAAACTAGCAATCATTTTTAAACACCATTTTACATTATGATTTTAAGAGTTACACTACACTGTGTAAACTATTTACTTAAGATCTTTTTTGGCTTTCTTTCAGTAAACCCACCGTCGTTTTAAAGTGACATACCACAAAGATCACCAGATTAGCTTCAAACACCAGCCTGTTCCTACTTTTCCAATCACCGTGTTTCTTAAATGTCTTTAAATCATGTATTTAAACACCAATATGCTGAGTATTTTTTCCACTTATGAATGAAACCACCTTTTATTTTTATTGTATTATTATTAATCTGTGTAATTTGGCTTTTCAAGGTAGGGAGGCCAACAATAACACATTTAAACCAATAGACCTTTAGTATGCCTTTCACTCACATCTTGGATGTACCTTAAACCATAGATTATTGTTGTGTCAAATAAGTGAAGACGATGAAGCCAAATTATGGCAAAAGAGAATTTGGGATAGGGTAGTTGCTCTTCAAATAAATACTTTTTTATTTACACAAATTTGTCTTATTTTCCCCTTGCAACCTATAATCAGTATTATCTAATTTGTCTGGAAAGTTAATTTTTACAAGTACATCACAGAATATAAGATTGTGAGTTCTGGGACAATGATCGTGGGATACACTTCTGTTTTTCTTCCCATAAGTAAATGTACCATAACATGGTTTATTTTCTTGATTCTGCAGTACCGTATCAACATACATTCATTGTTCACGGTTTGCTTTCTGTTCTATCAGACAAGAAATGCAATTTTGAAAATGGACAGGAATGCATTGCTCAAAGACTGTGGAAGGATGGCCTCTTTTCTGTGCTCTATAATCTCTGTTATAATAATTGTAAATTCCAACATTAGCACCTTTTCATATTTTCTCTAGAAACAAATATCTAACTTCGTCATTCCCTGCTCCCTCGTTTGTTGTCTTCTAAAAGATACAGATGCATGTACAGCAATGGCAAAGAGGAAGTATCAATCACTATGCAAAGCAAGATAACAGAAACAACAAATAGAACTACAGAACTGGATTATGTAAAGGAGAAATCAGACGTGTAGTTTCAAATAATTTTAAATGTATAACCCTGTCACCTCCTATCACTAGGCTTCTGACCTGACCCTGGTACCTTAAGAGGTACCATCAAGTCTGTGCTAGGGGCAAGAAAGCTCATAAAGGCACTAGGGAAACAATAGATAAGAAGAGATATTAAAAAAAATATCAAATTCAGAAAGTCCCAAATGCAATTAAAATAAATAAATACAAAAATCAAATACATTTTTCAATGTTGTGCTGCTTTTATTGTATGAATAAAGTCACAAATGCTGGGCTTTAATTAAGAAAATACTGTGTAAATACACTATGAATTATTATTAATTTTTTTTTGTATTTTTTTTTTTTTACTTTTTATGTTTTACTGTTTGAATTTGAATTTAAATGATGTACTTGTATTTCTTGGTAAGCACCGAAGCAAAAGCTGACATCTGATCAACACTCACAAAGGGTTATCATGTGATGAAAAGCTGCATCACATTTCATTAAAAGTGAAAACTAATTTTAGATGAAAGGGCTGACTTTTATGTGATACTTTTAATTTATACATTTATACATCCAGCTCTTTGTCTATTTTGAAACCCATTTGACAGCCACTATGTAGCTGGACTGTAAAATATATATATATATATATATATATATATATATATATATATTGTTCACGAAGATCCCGCTGCTTGCATTAAATGTGTATTAACACCAGTACAGTATGCATGAAAGAGGTCTGGACTAAAGCCATATCTCCACATGCCTGACATCCTGCCAAAGACAGGAAATATCTACTGCTTAATGTTACAGCATCAACACTCTCCTGCAGAGAATATGAATTGTTTCGTTTGAACAAACAAGTGTCAGGCCCAGAGATGCTGGTCAAATGTCTACTGGCTCTCATACAAGCCAGGCATAAATCTATATAAATGTCACACACTCAGAACAAAGTGAAACTGTTTTTATTACGCACACAGAAAGGTTAGGGTTAGATAAACGTTTCTTACGAATCTTCGGAATTTCACCTTGCACTATTGCACAGTCTAAATCCACTGGCCAAGACAAAGTAGACACAGGGGTCAGGATTCAGTGTGTGTTTTTTTTTGTTTTTTTTAATCATCTTATCAGGTTCTTACTTTGTGAGACGAGGGATTTGGATGTGGTCAGATTATTACATTCACATGATTCATATGAAAGTCCAGAATCCGGGGTGTGATACATATAGGCTGATATGACCTTTGGCAACACTATACAGTAATAAGTCCTGTATTTCAAAAGGCAGAAAAAGCAGAACTGGTCATCTGCAAAAAATTGTGTCAGTGTTCCTTCTTCTATCTTATTATCATAAGGAAGTACACTTGTATATCTACCTTCCATTCATCAGGGAAGCCGAGGACTTCACAATGTGTTCCAGTACTTGGTGAAAAGCCAACTTCAATGCAGCCCCTAACATAGTTTGAACTGGCTGTAGTCGTATGCATTTTACAAAATAGTCCAACTAGAAGGCAGTAACTACATTATCCAACTGAGAATATGATGATTGATCAGGCAATTTATACAGTAACAAGAGCAAAAAACATGAAACAATGTCCTCTTACTTAAGACAACGAAGGCTACCATAATCACACACTGTACATGAGTGACTAAACGGACTTGTGTGCTCAGCCTTCATTTCCCCAATGAAGGCAGTACCCATTTTAAATATGTACCCTGTATAATCACATGTACCAAAGGAGGAAGTCATTATCTCACCATACATAATGTGGGAATTATTTTAATGTGTACATTATGCTCATTTGAAATTTGATATACCCTCCTATATACACTGTACTGTTAATCAATCCCCTCCAGATGTATTTAGACTGTTGATGAAGTACTATGTTGATTGAGCAGGAATAATGGCTCACTACTTTTCAATTAATCACTAAGAGGAGGGGATCATTGTTATCAGTATTGTATACATAAATAGCATATCTGGGACAAATTGTTATAGCCAAATACAAGTTTGTCAACTTCACAGGAGAGAAATTCGACCAGAACGGGTTGTGAGTCCGGTGCTTGTGGCCTACTTTTGTCTAATGATGCTATATATTGTGTGTTGGACAGAGATCTGGGGATTGTGAAGGCCATTCAAGAACATTGTTTATGAGCTCATGTAAACCTTTTGGTCAAATACTTGGATGTGTGCTTGGAATATTTTTTGTGCTGGAAAAGTCTATTAGCGATCATGTTTCAGCACAAATCTCCTAGAATATCTTGGAATCTGTCCATCAATGCTATCAAGGGCACAAGGACCACAGGAAGGTAAACAGCACCAAAGCCCCACAGTAGGTATGATCATCTTGTTGATATACGTTTGACCTTTTATTGTGCCAAATATACCAGTTTTAAAAATCATGAATTTAGAAATGTGTAAATATTTTTTGACAGAGATTCTCTGATGTGTACAAAAAGCACATGTTTTTGCTACAAATTTTAAGTTAAGTTATACATTTGGAGGCAACTATATTAACATTACAACATTTTCATTATGATCCACTGTACCAATCTGCAGAACTATATTTATAGATATGAAGGATTAAATGGTGCTATATTATTCATGAATGCGTGTACTGTTTTACTCACTGAAAACCACATTCAATGAAAACAAAACAAATTGTAAATAGACCATTCACCAAGCATACATGTTGACAACACATTCCTGTAAAATTGAATGCCAACAACCTCTCCTGCAGTTAGATAAATCAGCAGTGTTTTCCAATGTTAGACAAGCTTAAATTATCAGTTTCAGACATCTGTTTTCAAACCTTAGAGTACTGTTAAGCTTTTTTGTACACCAATAGCCTTTTGACATTTGGGTTCATTCAGCGTAATAAATATGTTTTAGAGCATTCAATATACCCTGTCTGAATGCTTTTATTTTGTATTTTTAATACAGCCACTGAAAGGAAACGATACATGAAATGAACACACTGAAGCAGTAGGGCAAGATCGTAGAACCTCCCACTCTGCTTTGTCTTCTCCATAGTGTTGCACTTTCAGTAGCATGTATATGAGGAAGAAGAAAAAAAGAAAGAAAAAGGTTTGACAATATGTCGTCAACAACATTATGCCAGACCTATACTGACAGCCTAGTCCAATCCTTCTCAGGACCAAGTTTTGATTTAATTATTATTATTATTATTATTATTATTATTATTATTATTATTGTCCTTTAATTACAAATTACCTTTGGTCCATTTTAATGACTGTGGTAGAGAATGATGTTCCTATGTAATCCCTTGCTTCCTACTAGAAACACGCAGATTAAGAAAAGGCTTGACTATTAACTTTTTTTTTTTTTCTCAAATGACTGCTTTGGTACACTACTTCACAGGGAAGTAACAAGCATGAAATTCAATTACACTGCACACGCTTAGGAACGCCATCCAGAACTGTCTCTTTTAATCCCCTCCGTGCCCAGAAGGATTTTCTTTCTTTTTTTAATAAACTTGACAGACGTTTGTTCATCATACATCAGGGTACACATATGTTATTGTTGTTGCTTATTAGATAAGTGGCTGACTTCATGCAGTAAAACTGTACATTAGGTACCATGTCCCTTTAATATTTGAATATGTTTCCATAAACGTGGAGTCACATTTCTAGTACGAACCAATTTCGTATTCATACGTCATTGATTGTAAGCGAAGGCACACAGGACAAGAGCAAGGAACCTTGCTCCCATGCCAGTTATCCGCTTCAGTGTGAAAGTTTCTGTCATCGAGAGTGAAAACACGAGTTGGGTCAAATCCTGATGAAAAAGGCTCGCAGTGTCTCTCTTAGGAGCTGATGCCAGACGATCACTGCCAAGAAATGCAGGGGAGGCTTCCTGCAATGATTCAGAGTAAGAACACATTCTGCATCCTGGTCTTGTCCAAAACCCCCCGAACACAGCAAGCAAAATCTGAGTTACTGAATGTTCTTTACCAAATACTTCTGGTGAATTAATTGCGTTCCCCTGTAATTTTACAGCATTTTGTTTATGACCAACTATGTGATGTGTATTGGTTTGTGAGGGACACATTCCACTCTTAAATTAAATAAGCTAGGGTGCAACAAGTTGTCATAGTTGTTGCCTGGACTCTGGAATTGCCTCAGCCTAGATCTGTGAGTGATGAGATTGTGTAGTTTGATGCTTAAATCATATCATATGGACCACTCTGACTGATGCTTGTGTTTTTTGACAGAGTATCCTTTCTTGAAACCTGGCATTGTCAATTCAGGAACGAGTCACTATCTTCAACATGAAGTCTACAAACAGAGCCTAGCCAGCAGTCCTTTTCTGTGTTTATTAAAGTTGGCTGAATAAATAATTCTTTACAGGATGTGTGAACCTTTTTTTTTTTAAAGAACGACAACTACAGCAAAACAATACAAAAATAAGTTTCATATACATACAGCTTCCTGACTTTTCCCAAGATCTGTATGGTTTATTTTATAGAATGCCTATATGCTGTACAGGCCATATGAAATTAACCTAGTTGATTTTGATTTCCATGACATAAGGGTAGGTGTTAAAACGGCAGACATACTTGAACTCAGCTCTCACCAAGATAATTAATTAAATCCGTGAACAATAAGAAGAAAGGGGGGAAGAAAACAACAACCCACGAAACTGTTAATGTTACTGCTTGAAACAAAATGATTCATTCAAATTTACAAACCTACTTATATAATCTCCTGGTATGATTCAGGTTTTCAAAATTAGAAGAAAGTGACTTGGAAACATCTGATGAGTAATGTAAGCATAACCTATGATCTTATCTCATTAAGAGCAAAGCTGAGATCTATGGATACAGTTAATTTGCTCTCAATTATGAGGAGTCCAGTAATGATCACCATCCTTCGAGCTTGAAACTCAAGATAACATGTAAAATGATTTAGTTCTAGGGTCAGGGTAAGAATGAGCAGCGAATTAACTTGGTTAGTGAACTTACAATGACCAGTGTTTAATGCTGGATGACTGGACAGAACACCAAACCAGCAGTGTTGCTTTTACACATTTATTTGCAGCTGAATGTTTGTAGCAGGAAGGAACAGATGGTATCAATGCTCAGCCACCTGGTAGAGAAGCGAAAAACGTAGACACATTCAAGCTCTAGGTGCTACCCCCAAAGGTTTAAAATGCATTTACCAAACCCAAGTTAGTCAGTAAAACTTCCAAATTGGTGTGCAATTATTACTATGAATAATATGTTATTGTGTAGCTTAACGAAAATATAGTTTTATGATGTGTTTTCTTCTGTTTTTATTTATTGGCTGACATAAAGGGCAATTTTGTGGTGCTTTTAAGTAATGGAGCAAAAGGGCTAAAGTTTAAATGATATCGTCAGCTCTCAGCCATCTTGCTAGTGTATGCTAATTGAATTAGCAGAAGACGGGGGCAGGACAGGGCAGCTCTGTGTGCAGACTCTGTGGATGCTGTGGTGCAGTGATGGGAAACAACCCCAGATAATTTTCTCTTGCCATCCTGTGGGAGCAGAACAGCCAGTGCAGTCCTTCTCATGGGCGTCCAGCCAAGGTGGTCAACCTAGCCCAACCAGGGTATGAATCGGCAGCCCTCCCCTGACATAGTTTATATTCACCGAAGTAACAAAGTTGTTGTTTTCAAAATGTTTAGGCTGCTTGTTTGAATGAGTTTTGATAAATGATGCTTCTTCCAAACACTTACAGTAACATGCTTAAAAAAGAATTAAATAATTAATAATATGTTTCAACAACAGAAAATAATATAAGATGTATAAATATATATTTAAATACAGTATATTTGCATATAGCCTAATGTAGAAAATCCTGCAGCTGATTCAATTCATAAACATTGTCTTTTTTTTCAATCAAGTTACATAATTTCCAGTCCAATCCATTACCCAGTTGTTTAAATAAAGAAAACAATATGTAAGACTGGCTTTTTTGTATACTGTATCAGGGGTGAATTTAGGTCAGTTCACATCGGTTCACGTGAACCAGTGAGAAAAAATTGAATCCATTGACAAGTAGAAAGTTTTTATTTCTTTGTTTGAAATGAAGGAAGAATCTGAAGGTGATGTGTACCTTAAACAACATTACATTCACCTTGTTTCATCTGCCAAGAAAGTGGATCACTGGGGACGTGAATCAGTCACCCTGCATGTGCCCGGGTGCATACATTTGATCTCTGCTGTGTATTGCACTCTTGATGTGTAAATTTTAAGTATTTTAATCACTGCAGTTGTCTCTCGCTAGATATCTACTTTTAAAAAATCATTCCATAGAACCAAACACAGCTTGCATTATCAAAGGCAGAGTTTTCAAAACACATTTAAATTAATAAGAAGCAGTATCTCAGACCATCCAAAAGGTTCTAGTATGCTTCACATCCGTCACTGAGACACTTTGATCTGTCAGCCATTGCACCACAACATTTGTAAAGGAAATGTCAAGGCAATTATCATATACGTCTTTGCCAGACTGTGAGTCTGGTATTAATTAATGCAATTCATAGAGGTAAGGGAAATGGGAAGAAAAGTTTGTTTCTAACCCCCTTCCTCATCCACAATAATGAAATTGAAAGGACAAGCACTGCATTGATTCAGTTAAGATTACTTAAAAGATGGTCATTTTACTTGATTTTTAAAAAGCTACATAGCAAAAGTCATTGAAAATGAGAGAAAAATTACAGCAGATGTGTTTTGTAATAAAATACTGTAACCGTCTCTTCCATGGATTGGTGCACTTGGTTCAGACTGCCAGGGCTTCAGAGCTGATTATTTTAGTTTTTGTTAAATGTGAATCCAAATATAGGCAAAAAGGAGGGTTTCCTGGGAATTATACTGTTTCCAATTAGGATAAATATTTTTGTAAATAATATGAATGAAACATTACATGTTTCTTAGGAACAGGAATTCCCAAATAGAATTCCTATTTTGCCTCCTGAAAATGGCCATTACCTCATCCATCTAATCCACTGACCAGTGACAGCCTATTAGAACCTGAACATGAAACACAATAGTAACTGTTCTCCTCCTCAATGCCACGGCAGTGGACCATAACACTCTCCACCGAACTTTCCCTCCTAGCCTGAATAATGAGAATGTAATATCCCTCAAAGGAAGGGTTGACTAATTGTCCTCTCCCGGCATTGACAGGAATGGAAGCTTCTTAACCCCCAAGCCATGAGTCAGGTGCTACATGATAACAGAACCGTTAACCCTCACAAGCACACTAACTGCTACTTTACTTAATACACAGATAATTTAGCTAATTTAGCTGTGGAAGTTCTCGACAGGGGTTATCATGCTATAAATGAAAGCAACTTAGAGTGGATTGGTACTTCTTAAAACTCTTTAAGTGTTAATGACACACAAAGGTGCTGTGTTTTGAAGGGGAGGAGAGAGATTAAAGTTGTGTCCTCACTTTTAGACAGGGAGCCTAATCTTGCAGATGTTCTTTGTTTTTATCACTTATTGGCCAAAGGAAAACAATTAAGAAATCTGGGGGGAAAAGTGGAACCTTAGATTTAGAACAGCATCTAGCAAACATGTGTCACCTGCTTTCATTACTTTTTTTTTTTTTTCCAACAATAATGTATATTTTTATAATGTAGTATGTATATTTTGACTGAAGTAAATGACAATCCATTACTCCTTAATGATAAATTATCCAGATTGTCAAAGCAATGATGATAATGTTATAACTATTGTGGGAGGAGTTAAAAAAAAAGTATTATTTACATTAAACTGCATACTGGGATGAATTTTTATACAGGAGAGTTGTGCTGAAATATGAAATGAGACCAGTTGCCTTTTTCTTTTTTCTTGTGCTCTTGCAAATGCACTGTATGTAGTGTTAGTAACCTAATAGCTTTCGAATTCCCTGTACTTTAGTGAACAACTGAATCTGAAGATTTTAACTGTATTTGTGGGGGGGGTGACTTGTATCAGTTTGTATTTTAATTATGTAATGTGTTTGTTTGGTCTAGTTTAAAAGTTGCTTTTAACGACTGCTTGTTTGTCACGCACAGCATGTAACATTATAAATAATTTGTTGCCCTTCACTGAACTATTACTCTGGCTTCAGACAAGTATAAATGTGAAAACATGAACTCTCTCCTAACTCCTTTTAATACTAGACAAATGATAGTTTCAGTGCCGTCTTATAACTGGCCAAATCAATGGTACACTATCGTATATATAGAAGCACTTTAGATTGTGTCATGGTGTACTGTGTGGGAAAGACAAAAAGGGGCAGCTCGTCTCGCAGGGGTCACTAAGCTCCCAGAGCTGCTCTCTATCTCTTCATCTGCAATCACCATCTTCCACATTTTTCTGTGCTTTCGAAACCTCAGGATATCCTTTGTGAAATTGGGGTTTTGCATAATGTAGTTCGCTATAGATTAAATGGATATTATGGCTCATTTCAGAATTAACTGCCCCATTATAAATGGCATCCTATTTCATGATAATAAAGGACTGTTAGACTATACCAGTTATAATCAAATATCTGTTAACTGGGTATGATTTTTGGTGCCACACAGTAAGCGCTATTCAAACCAAAATATGTTGTTAATTAATCTGATACTTCTTCCGCATCCTGCGTTATATCCTGTATGCGTGTGTGTGTGTGTGTGTGTGTGGACCAAACTGAGTGGGATTCCAACAGTCTTTGGAGGATTGTAAACTCAGTGACTAGCATGTCAGGAAAGCTGCTGTTAATATGTTAATGAGAGGTTTTTACCATTCCATATTCCATTCTGTGACGCGTCTGTAGTCACATCACAGCAGCGCTGCAGTTCCTGTGGTTTCTGTTTTAACTTCGTCTTCATCCTCATTGTAAACCGCGCTTTCATTTCTGCATCGGCCCAGTTGTCACCTCTAACGCCGGCATTTGTGATTGTCCTGCTCAGCTCAATATAACTGCATTTCGGATTGCATAGTAAATAACTGGTCTAGTATTAAAATGCACTGATTTGAATGGAAACCTGCTTGGGTTAAATTTATATCGTTTTAATGCAAAATGCGGATAATTAAAAAGTTATGGTCCCGTTCACAATTTCACAATGCAATTTCCACGTGTAAAATGCATGGTGTTAAATTTCAGACTTCAATCATACTTAGTACAAGATCAAACAATAGCAAGTTTACCATCTACACACTTTTATTTTAATCGACCGAGTAGTTTGAACTGTTTACATTATAACTCATTACTTAGCCTAGACTTTTATAATATATATATAAAGATGTGAGCTAGTGAAATGTAACAGTACATTTAAGGCTATAGATCGATATGACATTCAAACAATACGGAGACAATGCTGTGTCCTGCAGCGCTGTAGCTGTGTCGGTGCCCGTGTTTACTGTGTTTACTGTGTTTACTCTGTTTATTCCGCGTCTCTCAGACACGCAGTCTCTGGGGGCGGGGCTTGTGTTGCGTCACACGCTGACGCTTTCCACCGGCCCAGGGCCGGCGCGTCACACTCACATTTAGGCCGCATTAGGCCGGGTCGAAAAGCGGGACTAGTTTTGACCTGGCCCATGACCTGGCCCAGGGCCGGCCTACATCTATGGCCCCGTGCCCAAACCTCAAGTGTGAACGGGGTCTTTCTAGTACTAACTGTAAAGCATGGTGCTTGGTTCTCCCATCTGTGTCATCGGTACACCGTCTTTGCCGTAGATAATGGTAAGCTTACAGACAATGGCTGTTTATTTTTATTACATTCCCCATGTAAGATTAGGTATGTGGCATTTAAAGCAGCAGGTTACCATGTAAGTCATATATAAACATGTATTAAATGTAAATATGTCTGAAATATTACATTGTAAATACATTAGTCTTTTAAATAAACAAACCCATGTAGCATATATAGAATATAGCAAATTGTGCCCATATAACAAGTGTGCATTACATACTGCAAAAATACGAACATGAATATGGAATGTATCACGAATGTCATTAAGTGTCTGCCATAATATTTAATGTGCCCCCCATAAAGCATCCAAAGTTGCTATTTATAGAAGGAGTGTGCCACATGTAAAATAGATGATTTCAAGTGGTGGGACATGCAGGCTGCTGACCTCCACTTTATAAACAGATTAAAAACCATGGACTGGATCACACAAGACAGACCACTCATGAACCTTAAGGCAGACAACACCATTTATTTATTCAATTTGTGTTGGATTTCCTTCTGTGTAACCCAGAATACTTAGTTTTTTTAACCAAGCCACTGCTTTAATAGTGTTATGACCTCTCCTGACATTTCATGATCTTGAGAAACATTCCTGATACTCTGGCTGAGTAATGTAACATTTCCTATGTATTTTCTACCATCACAATGTCAGGCACAGCACCATGTAAGAAATAATACAAAAAAAAGAAAATGTCTGTTTGTAATGAAGGTTAGATACTGTCTAACACTGTCTGCAGTCAGATGGTGAAACACCTTAATCTGAAATTCATGATGACCATAATTGTATATAAACAATGAAGAAGAAAAAATATGTTTGTATCCTTAACTTATTGTCTTAAAACTAAATCGTGACCTCACGAAAAATAGATTACACTATTACAAACTATTAGAATGATATGTTTGACCTTTTTTCTTTCTAATACATTTTCCAAATAAAATCATTTTTGTAATGCTGTTAGAACTATTTAAAGTTCATTACGACATTGCACCTGCTAATATAAAGCTGGCACAGTTTTCCAAGCCTGAGAGGAACAAATCCAAAAATAGCTTTCCCATGAGTTTAGAGTTTAAAATAAAAGTCTGTGGCAGGACACGCCCCAATTGCTAGCATTATTCTGTCCTGGGAACCTTTTTGAGACTGATATTAGATCGTAAAAAGACTGGCAGTCAAGAATTTTGCCATTGTTCTTAACATTTATTTCTTGTTAAAGATATATTTATAAACATAGGAAAGGCTTATTTTCTTGGGCCTGCTTCACTGACAACAAAATACATGTAGTTCTAATCACAGCCTATTCTTAATTTTTTAAATAGTAAATAATACATCTCTTTCTCTCTGTATCTGTCATCAGAACACAGTGTTTACTCCAATTATTTAGAAAACACATGTTTGTTTGTTTTCTTTCTCTTGTTGGACTATACTGCAGACAGGTGTGAACCCTTGTTGTGAGAACCAGCTGACAAAAGCTGTAGACAAAAGCCTTCCATTAGCACAATCAACACCATTACCATTTGCCCAAGTTCAGAAACTTTCTTCAGAAAAAGCTGAATTTATAGTGTTTTAAGTAATTGGCAAAATCATGTATGGACAAAGCCATCAGAGGAATAGAGCAGTGTCTCTAGCCAGTATCCACCTTGAAACACAGAGGAGGCCATATTCTAGTTTGGAAGGCAGATACAGTTGTTAGTCTTTTACAGATGGTAACTTGTAAATGCAAAGGGGGATCTCAAGAAGTCAGCAAGGAATATCCAAGCTACATGAGCACACATCACAATTATTGTTTAAAAATGTTACTGAGGAAAAACGTCTGTAATGCTTGCTTACAGCAAAGAGTGGGATTATAGTTTTACTGTGTGCCGGAGATGTTAGTTTTCAAGAATTCCAAATTCTAGCTTGTTTAATTGGTACCTTAATAAGCGTTATATATCTAAAACTCCTTCACAAATATGTTTTCTTTTTCTTGCGCAGAACTCATGCCTTCTGTTGTACTGAGGGAACAAAGTGGTGTATTTACATTTAATGCATATGCCCTAACTTGAATGTACATCTGTAGCTAAAACTAGCATTATTTGTTTCCCATATTCCTCATCATGATTTTTTTTTTATTATTACTACTTGTACAAAACCCCTCAGCAGACAGAACAGATAACGCAAAAACAAGACAAGAGACCTTAACTGAGCCAGCGGGGGATGCAGTATGTGTGGGTGAGTCCCTCAGTGCTTTTTAACTTCATCAAAGGTCATCCAAATAGAGAAAAATGAATATAAAGGGATTCCCAATGTTTGTGCCAAACCTACACAAACCGCTGCTGCTTAGTGGCAAAGTCCCTTGTACAATACTATCTGTATAGAGAGTTTATACATCTTTCTGAATCAAAACCATTGTCAAGAAATGATTCCCATCAGCAGTGTTATTGTGAATCCCAGTGTGACTATGGAGAATGAGAATGGGAACTTTTGGACAGACAATAGATAAACATGTTCCCTACCCTCACAATGATTGCAATATGTAACACAATTCAATATGTAACGCATCTTCTGTTCTTATCAATTGAGACCTATCCAGTTTTCCCCTCATATTCTCACGCCCACTATCTACCCACAATCCCCATCTGGCTGTACTTCAGAAGATTAGAATTCTGCAGTAAAACTCTTCCCTCCTAAAATTCCTGTCAGTGGCATTTGAAATAAATAAATGTTATCAAAGAACAACAACTGCATTGATTTTCCTAGGAGTCTCCTACAATCAGGCATGGCAAGGGTCTTAATACATTATACTTCCAAATCACATAAAAATACACAGTTAAATCTTTTCAACCAAATTCGAAATGTCATTGGACTGACTGACCTGTATCTCTTTGCAGCTGTACCCTGAATTACCTAGCTTGGAAATTGCTTAACATATTTGAGGAAAGTCACACTACATCCTCCTGTCCATTTATCCTTTTAAACTTTATTTTTTTTTGGACAGTAGCATGTCTAACTATAGTGCAGCCCACACTACTTCACACAAACATAACAGAACATCTTAACAGGTTAAGGTGACCTTCTTGAGGATAATTATGTTTTTAACACCATAGCTAAAAATAGGTCAGACTTCAAGTTGAGGACAGACACTTTCAATATTGCTACAAGTGTCTTGAAGTTCAAACTAAATTATAGTCAGCGTGTCTGTGTAATTTTTTTTTTTTTAAATGGTAAGATATATTTTTAAAGATGACATCACAGATATGAAAGAGAGAGTACTTCTTATGATCGATTCCTCTGGAAGTGTGGCCTGGCCATTTCACAGAGCCTGTTCATGGTCCTCAGGGCTAGTATAGCATGGGCTCCAGCACTGTTGCATAGGAAGCATGTTAACAGTCCTGGACTAATCAGCTGGCTAGCAGCAACAACTATTGTATTTCAGGGCACATTCTCCAGTTCTGTACAAATATCTTGGTCATTTTTCATGTGTATATAAGCAATTCAGAATGAGCTTCACAATTGAACAAGAAACATATATTCATTGCCAACAGCACAGGGCGATTTTAGTCCAAACTTTAGCAGTCAAAATCACAAATAGTCAACAATACAGTACATTGTTTTGTCTCATCAAACTTTCTTGTCTCGACTGTATTTCAAATACAATCAAACACTCGCAAAACATCCCATAAGTTTCTTTTAGGACCACTGACCTGCAAATCTCAGTACTGTCCATCAGTGTCTTGTTTTTTTAAGCCTGTTTATTTCTTTTTTTTTTTCTTTTTCTCAAAAGCCTTAGAGCACAAATGATTCCCATATTCACTCCCAGTGTGTTTTTTTTGTGTTATTTTTTTCAAAACTATTTTTTGTATGTCTAAACATAAATTACCCTGGTGGATATCCACATTAAATCTTCCCTAACATCTGGCAATCAAACAAAGCAAGCCACACACACTCATTTACTTACTGTAATAAACACGTCATGCTAATCTGCTTTGTGAGCTCAAGCCAGCCACGGCGCACTTCAGTGACCTCCGCAGACCTACTGGAGCACTCTCGACACACAAACACCCTCAGATGAAAGAAAAACATAAACACTTTGTCTGCTCTCCCTTTATCCCTACATACTTAATTTTCCATTGTTGAAATAAACCAAACCCAACATTTTCTTCAACTATTTCTTGGCTTTTCTCATGTACATTTGAGGTTATTGAAAGTACATCTTTATCTTTGTCGTCTGAGGCTGATTATGAATGAAGCATTATTAGGTGAGGAGATTTTAAGAAATGCAAACAAAACTATACATTTACAATAACCGGCAGAGTGATTTACGATCAACCCTATGACAGTATAGATCTCCTGAGGTATGCTACAATAGAACAGGACTGCTCCTGCCGAGCCCAGTTCAGTTAAAGGCCTCCTGACATTAGTCAGTTTCCTCCAAGTGGTGTATCTGTGACTTCTGAACGTTTATCATCCCCCAGCCACATTGGAGAAAAGATGAAAGCGTGTAACAAAAGTACCAGAGTGTCTTATGAAGAAAAACACAATGAAAATGACAACAAGAAACCTGCAAAGTTTTCCCCAGCTCTCAATCTGTTACTCTCCTAACTTTAGGAGGCAATAACCAAATTCTCCAAACAAAACTAAACTAAACAAAAATGTCCTCATTTGGACATGAGAGGTTACATTGTGGGCATTAACAGCAGTTTGATGTCACCAGTTTCACTGGCACCTGAAGAACCTGCACCTTTCAAATACAGCATGGTCAGGTAGCTATACAGCACTTTCAGGACATAGCTGGGTAGTGTCCTGAATGTACAGCAAGATAGAGTAGAGACTTTACAACAGTAGTAATGCATGAGCCCCTAGTTTAGCAGTAAACATGTTGATTAGAACATTATTTATTGATATTTGCACCCACACAAAGCAACAAATGTACTTTCAGAAATTACCCCAAATAATGAATGAATTAATGAAATCCTTAGACATTAAATACAACATTAAAACATGGTTCAAGGCATCTTGGAAGTTTATTGGGATCTCTGTCAAATCCCACAGTGCAGCAACACACTTCAAAGATTCGCATAAACCTATCAATATAAGAAAGCTTTACTTTGTTGTGAGGATCCCCAGATCATGTTATGTGATGCAGTGCTTTTCCGTTTAAAAAGATGTATAAAAGCAAACGTGCACCTGTCATTTCAGAGGCTTTTGAAACTTCTTTTGAATGAACATCTCACAGAACGGTACCTTCAGTGCAGATGCAAATATGCATTCTCGCTCATATATATTTGTACATACATCCATAATTAAATCAATGCTATGAAGCTGACAAACACTAAACTGAACAATACATCCTGTAAACGTTTCCTACAACCATTGAGTTGAAAACATCATTTAAGTCAACATTTAAGTCATCCATAAATGTAATGATCCTATTTTGACAACATACCATTTTTTTTCTGTGGTTTGAATTCGTATGTACATCATGAAACTACAGATGCAACTGGGTATTCAAATAAATTGCTGCTGGCAATTTATGTGTCACTGCTCTATCTTTCTGTTACTCTCTGAAACAGATAATAAAGCCCTTTAAATCTTCAGCCGTTATCCTAAACAAATGTTTTCTGCTTTGAGATATCATTGCAGTTATATCATTTTGAACTGAAGTGAAAAACTTAATAGGGAATGACAGTTGTTATGCCTTGATACAAATCATCACTTCACAGCAACTTTTATCTTGTTTCAGAAATGTGGGAAATCTAGTACTCCATAATTGTTGTTTATATTATATGTGTGTGTGTGCATGTGTGTGTTTGTGTGTGTGTGTTTTTTGTTAATTTCCAGTGATGTAATGTGAAAGTCCAAGACAAACTTGGCCACCTACAAGTAAGACTTAAATCCAGTGACTTTGTCATCACCCCTTTCTTTATTAATTAAGTTTTTTTAAAATAAGTGTTTGCGTTAGTTCTGGGAAACACAATCTTCAAAGTTAAAGAATAACAAATACATTTCTAAATAAGGGCTAGTGAAACAAACCATATAGGGTGCCCTATCAGTTAGTTACAGTGGGATTTTTGAAAATATTGCCCTAGTCACTTCTCATCTCCAAGCATCTCAAATAGACGTACACTGTACCCTCTCCACATATATATTTTTCCTCTATGTTAAGGTAAGTAAATATTCAACAGCATAATATTGCTTCCCTTTAAATGTATAAATAAGTAAAACAAAGAGAAAATTTGGTCATGTTTGCAAATATAAAGACATTTATTCTGTGATGTTAAATCTCAAGTCCAGTACTGAATGTTTAGTAGAAAAGGATATTGTCAGAATTATTGATATAAAATAAAACTAGTTGCAGAACCATATACACTTAAAATACAGGTCCCACTAGTTCTAAAATCACAGTTTTATACATCTTTTTATGTGTTGTTATAGTGTATAAGTAAGAATCAGTTTCTTCAGCATGTAAGCTCTCTCCCGATTGCCTACACTTGTTCATATGAATTGGCTAATGCACAGTAATGTATGTTACAGTGAATGAGTGTGTGTCTGAACAAGGTTTGACTCGAATTTGAACAATATGTTTTTAATAATAAAAATTAAATAAGGTGCGAAAGCGAAAAGTTGCTAAAGAGTCGCAGGAGGGAATCTCGCGGCTCAGCTCCTTGCTTGCGGGGAGGAGATGTATTTTGCTGGCGTGGCTTCCAAGATGGGCGTGCAGCGCGAGAGGCACTGCGAGCCAATCACAGTGTCTGAAATTGAAGAGACACCGGGGACGGAAGAGCAGGACGGGCAGCGATTCGTCAATAAAGCAGATATACGCAGCGATCTGGCGCTCCGTGCTGTAAATCCACAGCATTAATCTCCTCGCTGACACAAAACTACAGGCCTATACTTCGAAGCGGTTACAAATATGAGTAGAAGAAAAAATAATAAAATAAAAACCGAAGCTGCCATTGATGAAAGCTGTGTAGTTGTCTATTATTATTATTATTATTATTATTATTATTATTATTAGCAGACGCTCTTATCTAGGTATTATCTATTAGTGGGTGGATCAATGGTGTGTTGGGTGAATAACAGATCAATGTACATATTTTATTCAGCATCCACTTCCCAGCTATCACACAACATTGCCACATTGTGACAAGGTGAATGTATTTATTTACATATATAGTAAATAATAGTGGTTACATTTATCATTGGAAGAAACTAGCAAACTAAAAATAAGCCGCAACTGTTCATTGGAAATCAGCTGTTTCGCCGCTATGTTGGAGTTTCTATGTGAATTCAAGTCTCCTGTGACACCTGGACTGGGATTAAATCAAAACTTTGGCCCACCCGCTAATAGAAAACTGCAGAACTGTACTCAGCTGCGGCTTCATTTTTAATAAGATGGCACTTTCTTCTAATCATAAATGTAACCGCTATGATGTACAGGTTTTTAGTTTGCTATTAGCGGGTGGGTCAAAGTTTTGATTTAATCTGGCGCCAGAAATCAACAATGTGGTAAGGTAAGTAATTAAACATGAATTATCCCAAATGTTACGATCACATTCTTGAGGTATATTTCGGTAATGAGAAAATCTTGAAATTAAAATACATTAATAAAGTAAAGAATTCTATTTTGTCCATTACTATAGCTAGCTTAGAGCTAAAAACATGTGAAAAAAAAAAAAAAAAATCCCACTCTTGTGCTTGTGAAGTGTTATTACGGTAATGAGAAATTTCATTCGCTTGGTACAAAAAAAGGACAAAATGTATAGAAATAATTAAATAGTCTCTTTGATATCAACATTTATAGTTAATTTAGTCCCTACTAAGCATACTCCAAAAAACAAATGTGTTGGTCAACATCATTTTTAAAAATACTCAAAGAGGATCACTCTGGAATGAGAATTTTTTGAGAATGACCCGCCTGTGCAAACCTGTGCCAAACGGACTTTCTTTACACTTTGCGATAACCACTCGAGGCTTTAGACAACTTCGACTTCGTCTAAAACTAGAGGACCTACAAGAGCATTTTCAGGTTGTTTTTTTTATTTAATACAGCAAAAAAGAGACCACTCCCACTGTATTGTTGGGTGGGATTAAATACAAT
This sequence comes from Amia ocellicauda, assembly GCF_036373705.1. Lineage (NCBI taxonomy): Eukaryota > Metazoa > Chordata > Actinopteri > Amiiformes > Amiidae > Amia > Amia ocellicauda. Next base: position 28,699,775 of record NC_089854.1, on the reverse strand, counting down.
ACACAACTGTACATCATGGGGTTTACATTAAAAATTAGAAGAGAGTAGCACATAACATGAAAGGGAGATTGAGTACAGTTGTGTGGTTTTCTAGTAGCAGCTGTGTGAAAGTTGTTTTATTCTCTCACGTTGTGCAAGAAAGGAGATGCAAGAAGGTCATTTTGCCGTGCAAATCATGTTAGATTTAATACCATGAAAGTTTAGCAGCAAGATATCCATTTGCAGACATGCCGCTAATGCTTCTGTGAGTGACTTGCAGTGCAAACATTTTGATTTATTCCTGCCCCTAGTGAGATCTTCCCTTCAGTATGAGTGCACTTCACTTTTGCAGCATCATTTGTCATGTAGTCAACAATGCATGGCCAATAATCTACTTCATACAGAACAATATTTGTATTATCAAAATGTTCTTACCTGTCTCCCAGCACTTAGGTTTAACATGTCATCTTTCACAACTGGACTCGCCGTATGACTGATTTATTATTTATTTTTGGGCCTATAAGAAACAACAATGAAATACATTTATGAAGAAATTGGATAATACTTTTAAGCCTATCTATAAGAGATTAATTTTCCACATCATGCATGCATTTAGCTCTGTGTAATAACGTTTGGTAACTGAGAACTAAACATATTGCACATTTTCTCCCTTCTGTTTCATGTGCTTCATACAATTGTTTCATCAATTGTATTAATAGATTAAATCAGCTGCACGATTCCTTTTAAATTGAGTGGCTGAACAAAAACATACAGATAATCAGTCAGTCACTCAGTCAGACAGACAGATTACATAGAGAGATAACCATATATATCACCAAATTTGTATTTTATTAATATATCGGACACTAATTTATGAAAAAAGTGCACTATATACCATTGCAGTTGACTGTATTATACCCTAGTATATCAAACATAATTACCATTGTTTTGATATTTTAATTTTTTGAGCCTGAGTCAAACTTCAGCAACGGGAGTGATGACACACAATCAAATGGAAGATTATTTCCATTGGGAACTCGGAAAAAGCAAAAGAAAGCAAGCATTATGTCATACGTCATGAAAGAGTGTCATAAAAAGATCTTTGTGTTCTGCACCAGCCTCAACGCAACAATGGCTTGAAATTCTGAAAACTAAAGGTCTTGACTTTAAATAGAACAGCCTCATTTCAAGGAGCTTAAATAGCTTGAAATGACAGAATATTTACAGGTATGACCACTTGTTTCTTAAGGTTACGGTGTCCTGTTTGGCACTTCCCTCCAGCATCTTGTCTACTAAATTACTGCTGTTTTGAAAACTTTTATTTACAAAGTCAAACACTGATCTGCCAGGGCACTCAGCAGAACACTTTCCCCTACATTTCTTTTGCAGAAGCTTGGATTAAAGGGAAAATGTTTTCATAGATCATGTAGGTGTCCAAATTACTGCCACTTTAAGTATGTGAATACTAATGAGAATAAAGGCTAACTTAGTCAAAACTGTTTTATTTATTTGATCTATTTTTACTATATGCATTCTATAGTAAAACATTTAATGTAGATTTACAATATTTCAGACATTTCTTTACCAAATAAGTGCACACAAAAAGACACTATCTAAAATTATACATATATATATATATATATATATATATATATATATATATATATATATCTGTACAGTATACACATTTTATTACAGATGATGACAGTGATCTGTTAATTTCTCAATTGAAATGTTTTATCCAGTGCTAAGATTGCAATTTTCAGACAAATTAAAAGATGCAGTTTACAAAGTCAAGGATTTAACCCCCCTTTTAATGTATTATTGTTGCTCTTATATCTGAAACATATTTTCCTTTAGTGTACAAAAAATAAACGTGAATATGATTCTTGTATTACTGTTGCATTGGCGGTCTTATGGACTCCAAAGTAAAATAATGTGGATCCCATGGGTCAATTACTGTAGTATGATTAGTCTCCATATGTACTTTCCAGTGTAATTTAACTACAATAAATTATAGATTAATACATGTTGTCTCTGTTTAGGACCATTGATCTTATAACAGGATTAAGTAAACCAAAACAGAAACCAATAAATAGCTCCCATAATTTCAGTTGCTTTAGGCATGTATCAGATATCATTGTTTATATTGGCATAAGGAAAGCTATAGTCATCTCCCCAATGATGACTATCAACCTCCAACCCTTCCCACCTCCTCTGCATTACATTGCTGTGTTTAACTAATAAGCGTGAGATTGAAGGAAGGTTGCTGTTGATTTGTTCCAGAAATATTTTCTCATAATTGTTCCATTGTTCAACTAAGTAAAAATGATAGGTTGCGTATGCAACCCCCGTTATCTGAAAAAGGAAGCACTATCAAAGCTGCCATTGGCCCCTGCGCTCGTCACTCGGAACAGGTCCCTTCCCACATCCTGTCCATAAAACGTGATGTCAGCGCAGGTTCATCCTCTTTTGCCAGGAGCCAGGACTCCCACGCGACCTTGCAACCCTTGGGTAGTGCTTCCTTTTTCAGATAACCGGGGTTGCATTCGCAACCCATCGTTATCTTTCAAGTCGGAAGCACTGCCCAAGGGGGAGGGGTTACTGTATAACAAAACCGTCACAAGGGAGGAGGCAGTGAGCTGAAAAGGGAGCCTGCCCCGAGGTGCACCGCTAGGGGCCTCGGCAACACAACTCTAGACAGTAACCTCAGGGGCCCCGTAGGGCCGCACCTGAGCCGCTCAGGAGCGACGACCGTAGTCACGCTCTTACCAGGAACTGTCTAGAATCAGCATACAGTGAGGGAAAAAAGTATTTGATCCCCTGCTGATTTTGTACGTTTGCCCACTGACAAAGAAATGATCAGTCTATAATTTTAATGGTAGGTGTATTTTAAGTGAGAGACAAAAAAATCCTGAAAATCGCATTTCAAGAAAGTTATAAATTGATTTGCATGTTAATGAGGGAAATAAGTATTTGACCCCTTCGACTTAGTACTTGGTGGCAAAACCCTTGTTGGCAATCACAGAGGTCAGATGTTTCTTGTAGTTGGCCACCAGGTTTGCACACATCTCAGGAGGGATTTTGTCCCACTTCTCTTTGCAGATCCTCTCCAAGTCATTAAGGTTTCGAGGCTGACGTTTGGCAACTCGAACCTTCAGCTCCCTCCACAGATTTTCTATGGGATTAAGGTCTGGAGACTGGCTAGGCCACTCCAGGACCTTAATGTGCTTCTTCTTGAGCCACTCCTTTGTTGCCTTGGCTGTGTTTTGGGTCATTGTCATGCTGGAATACCCATCCACGACCCATTTTCAATGCCCTGGCTGAGGGAAGGAGGTTCTCACCCAAGATTTGACGGTACATGGCCCCGTTGATATGGAGGGCCCGTGCTGGCTCCGACCACCTGCCTTGGACTCCACGTCTGTCGCAGAATGCTCCCCATCCCTGCTTGGAGGCGTTTGTCATCATAACTGCTCAGTGGTAGACTGGCCCCAGGGGCACACCGAGGGTCAAATTGTGAGGGCTCCGCCAACAACGGAGCGCCTTCCAGCACGCTGCAGTAACTGTGACTCGGCGTGCTCGATCACGGCAAAGATGCACCCTGAGAGACCTGAACCACCACTGCAGCGGCCCAAATTGGAGGAGGCTGAGGGGGAGGGTCTGTGATGCAGCCATTAGGAGGCCCAGCAGCCTCTGTCAAAGGGACACCCAGAAACGAGCTCTCAGTCGGAAGAGGGAGAGACACGTGCATATGCGGCCTGGGACGTGGTGCGCAGGTTGAGCATCTTGAAACGCAACACCTTGAGGTGGCGGTTCAGGCGCCTCAGATCCAAGATGGGGTGGAAACCGCCATCTTTCTCGGGCACAAGGAAGGATGGGGAATAGAGTCCCTCGTGCTGCCCCAGCGGGGGCACTTCACGGATTGCTCGCTTCTGCAGGAGAGCGGCGATTTCGACGCAAAGCGTCACACACTGCAACGGGTCCCTCACTTGCGTCCACACCACGCTCTGGAAGGGAGGTGGATATGTCTGAAATTGTAGGGAGTAGCCAACTGATATAATTTAGAGCACCCGAGAGTCTTGGGTACAGTGTTGCCAATTCGAGAGTTGCTGGGGGGTGTAAGGGTGGGCCAGAGGTTGCTGGAACGCCTCAGGGACGGGGCTCAGATGGTGGAGGGGGTGGGGTCGGGCCGGGTCCCCTCCTACCACAAGCTGCCGTGGGCTGCCAGGGGCCAGGGCGACTTGCCTGGTGGGGCGCCTGCCTGCCAGTGAGACGCTGGTGGAGATCGGCAGGTGGACGGGGCTGTGACCTGGGCTGTGGTCCGCCCTGTGGTCTGGCCTGTGGCCTGGGAGCCGTGGTAGGGGGGTCTCCCCGCCGGCGAGCTGCCGCAGATGGCCTGCACTGCTGGGCCTGAGGTACAACGGGGTACACCCGGGCCAGCTGCAGGAACTGCTCCCTCTCCTGGAGGGTGCGTGTCAGCATCGCCTCCACAGAGGGGCCAAAAGTGAAGCCCGGTGAAATAGGGGCGTCCATGAGGCCAGTCCTGTCCGCCTCAAGCCGCTTGGGATCCAGCCTTATAGGCCCTCCGGAGCAGCGTCTCCGTGACGCGACACTGCCTGTTGGGGCAGGTCCAGTTGCGTGGCTCTGCGGACATCGGAGGTAGGGAGACCAGAGCGGCTATGATGGAATTCACACAAGGGAATTCCACCAAGCCCGCTTCTGCCGCACCCTGGGTCCTAGCATAAGCCTCCCCTCTCCTGGCTAGGGTGGTGGCTGTCGCCGGATTGTCCCAGGTAGTCCTCAGTTCTTCAAGGAGGTCAGGCAGCAGCGGGATGGCCAGTGTGGGCCGCTGTAGCAGTGTGCACCGTGGGCACTGCAGGAGGCAGTGGGCGCAGCTGCCGTGGCAGGTGCGGTAGCGGCAGCCGGTGCGGCAGCCGGTGCGGCAGCCGGCATAGCAGCGAAAGCAGGAGGTGACGCAAGCACGGGGGGCGCGACCCTGGAAGAGGAGACAGAGGGGCTCGGGTAGAGGCGGAGATCCGCCGTAGCGGACCCGGAAGTCGCAGCCAAATTGCGCCCCATAGGCTTAACCACACCATGTGTGCCGGGGTTTCCGGAGACACCAGGTGACACGTAGTCCGGGGTCCGAGGGGGCCGAGGGTAGTAGACCACCAGCCGTAGCGGGATCTAAATCCAAGGCCTACACGCACAGAGTTCGTTCTCAGCGAACAAATAGAGCGAGATCTCCTACAGCCACAGCCACAGTCGCAGGCTGTAGTGAGGGCGCAAGCCGGCAGAGGAGAGCCTCATGCGGGTGAGGTCTCTTACGACACACTGAAGCTCAGGACGGGCAGCCGGGCCTTGGATTTGACTGCCGCTGCTAGCACTCCTGCTGTGGAGGAAAAAGCCCTGTGGACAAAAAAACAACACAGCAAGCAGTCGGAATATATAAGGCACTACATAAACACGACTATTATTTTTAAAGTGAACTATTTGTAGCCGAAATGGAAACGGAGCCCCGGAGCGCGGACGGAACAGAGTCGGATTAGTTATTAATAATAACTAAACAATACAAATAGACATGGAAGTAACAGAAGGTGACAGCACAGCCGTGAAGCCAACCAACCGAATAATAATAATTATTATTGTAAAAACAATAAGGTCTAATGCACAGACAAGACATGGAGAGCTCACATTCTCGGGTCCAGGCGAAGTGGCAAAAGAGGACACACCTGCGCTGACGTCACGTTTTATGGAACAGGATGTGGGAAGGGATCTGTTCTGAGTGACGAGCGCAGGGGCCAATGGCAGCTTTGATAGAGTGACGTTTCGATCAGGTTCCTATGGCAGTGTGCAGAAACCCCTCCCCCTTGGGCAGTGCTTGCAACTTGAAAGATAACAGTAATTTATTGTCATGTCCACAGGGTTGGAAAGTAATGGAATACAAGTAGCGGCCTTACGTAAACAGATTACAGAATTGTGATAATTGTATTTCGGTTACAGTTACTCCTGTCAGATGAGTATTCTAATTAAATATACTTTTTTAAAAGAGTAAGAGATAACTGAATACTTCAGTAACTGAATTTGTGCAGCCGTAATACAATTATGCTTGACATGTAGACAGTAGAAAATATATGTTTTAATAAACATGATAATAAATACTATTTAATATTTTTTAAAATGTATGAAAGCAAAATGGCAGCACAGGAATAGTATAACCAAAAACGTTTTCAATGGTTTGTATTTGCAGTAATAAGTTAATAAGTCCTATCTAAATTTAAGATGAATCCACGTACATTACAGTAGGGATCAACTGATTATAAGCCTGGCCAATTATTGAATCTGATATTCATAATTTTTCCAATAATCAGAATCATTACTTTGTCTGATATTATTGCCGGATGCAGATGCATTCCTCAGAAAGGTTTCTGCATCTAGTCTGGCTCTATGTCCCGCCTGCAGTGTTATCGGATTGGTTATAGCTCACAAGTAAATAGCCAATCAACAGTGTACACCGTATTTGTGAGAGAGACGTGGGAAAAATCATTGTTATCTATTGCTATGAAGACAATACCCAGTAAATGATTTTTGTGGACTAACGTTACTCCACTGAAACTAATGTTTTGGTGTAGCCTGCTAGCAAAAAAAACGTTGGAGACGTTGGAAAGCGATTTTTCAGGACCCCGTTTAATAGGGCAAACATGGTAAAGGATTTCATTCAACAGAGGCGAAAGCAATGGCTTTTAAATCAGTCACACCTTTTCCACCAGAGTTCCTGCATACAATGCGCTTTGTTGCAGTAAAAAATAGCTAACGTTAATGTTTTAATTTATGCAGTGATATTTTTGTGTAACGAGTCAACAACATCAGTGCTAATGCAACTAGACAGCTAATGTTCGTAGTATGGTAACAAAAACTATATAACAGATTACTCGCCCGTATGAGTTTTTATTAACATTTTACATGATGGTAGCTAGAAAGAAGCGTGCTTTAAGTTGCTTGCTTCACACGCCAGAAAATATCTCTGCTCACCACCCTCCTCCATACCAAGTGAGTGTGTTTTTAGTGAAGTCACAGCAATCTATGATAGAAACAGGAGCCGTTTCACAGGAGAACATGCGGAACAACTGTGCTTTTTGCACCACAACATGGTGCCATTGAACTGGGAGTACTGAGGGGTTATTGGGGACAGGGACTTGAAGAGAAAGGTTTAATTTAAGTTGTATTTATTTTGACTTTATGTATTCATTTTTACAGGGAAAAAACCTGACAGATTGTTTGTAAACAGTTAAATGTACCTTTTCTGGGGAGCTATTGAGTTAATTATTTGTATCTATGTAAAATTTCAGTTCAGTTTACAAGAAATGCTGCTACGAGCTCCCTGCACTTTATTTTTCAAAATATAATGTTTAAATGTTCTGTTTTCTAGTATTTAATTTTACATATTTTTAAACGCATTTAAAGGAAGTTTTGTGTTGGTGTTTGTGCTACTTTAAATTTTGACAGTAAAATTTAAATTTTTACCGCAAATTTGGAGATATATATATATATATCGGACCCAATTATCGGTTATCGGTCTCCTTGATCACTAATAATCGGTATCGGTATTGGCCCTGAAAAAAACATATCGGTCGATCCCTACATTACAGTTCCTGGGCATAGCTGGTTCTGTGACCTTAACAATTAAATACTTTATATAATACAAAAATAACAACATGCAATATGTTTATAGTCCAAAAAAAAAAAAAAAAAATCACACATAAAATAAACTGTAGTTTTTATAAGCATTTAACGTACTTAAAATTTACAGAGAAGATCCATTTCTTGTATCCCCATTAATAATATTAAAGGCAGAATTATTCCAAATGTATGTAAATAAAGAAGTGTTTATCTAAAAATGTGCAATTTATTCATTCCAACTTGGTAACATCTAGAACATTCTTCCAATGTTGCCAAAATGGGATCAGTATTCATCCAGCAATCTATTTATACATTTATTTTTAATTATTGAAAATGTGTAAACACTAAGGTTATTTGTATTTGAGCCTCTGATTTGATTACACACATTGCTTGACAGAACTAGTTCTTCATAAGCTAGATAGACTTCATATAGAAACATTTCTGTGTGTCCTTGAACACAGCTATAGCTAAATAACTGCTATATTTTAATGCAAGTTAAAATAGAGCGGTATGAAGTTTCATAAAGTACCTCTTTAAAGAAATGTTCAGCAGACTCATGGTAATAGATAGCACAATGCATATATATCTACATTCACCACATTCTCAACCCCCACAACAAGAGGTATAAGATTTGAAAGCCAAACCCACCCACATCCTAATCCATTATTATTAGTAACATACCTTTGCTGACAAACCGTCATTCTCATTGTGTTTCTGATTCATACAGGCCCCAACGAAAAATGTATGCACATAGAAAGCTACCAAGTGTAGTCCACCCTGAAGGCATTCTTCTACAGTGGATTGAGGAAGCAATCAATTCAGCTTGACCTAAAAGTTCTTGACAATTTATTTTTCCAAACATGCATATTTCTCTGGTAAAAAAATGCTTTCACTAGACTGTGAATGTGAGGGAATTGCTTTACTTTTTGCAGTACTAACCCAAACTTCATTAAAGACAGATTTTGTGACTGTGGGGATGACTTTACTGCTGGCTTCCATGTGCTGTAGTTACTGAACTGTAAAAGGCGCATAAAGGAAAAATCTGTTTGCTCACCGATACAAGTATCTTGCATTCACTGTATTTTCACCTCCTGATTAATGAATATTGTTATACATACATATAAATAAAGGATGCCTGTAGGGTGGATTTCACTTCGTAGCTTTCTATGTGCATGCATGACCCCTCAATGAGAAAGATGGTTTGTCAGCAAAGGTAGGGTACAAATAATAATGGATTAGGATGTGGGTGGGTTTGGCTGTCAAATCTTATACCTCTTATTGTGGGGGTTGAAAATGTGGTGTGGTATATACACTCACCTAAAGGATTATTAGGAACACCTGTTCAATTTCTCATTAATGCAATTATCTAACCAACCAATCACATGGCAGTTGCTTCAATGCATTTAGGGGTGTGGTCCTGGTCAAGACAATCTCCTGAACTCCAAACTGAATGGGAAAGAAAGGTGATTTAAGCAATTTTGAGCGTGGCATGGTTGTTGGTGCCAGACGGGCCGGTCTGAGTATTTCACAATCTGCTCAGTTACTGGGATTTTCACGCACAACCATTTCTAGGGTTTACAAAGAATGGTGTGAAAAGGGAAAAACATCCAGTATGCGGCAGTCCTGTGGGCGAAAATGCCTTGTTGATGCTAGAGGTCAGAGGAGAATGGGCCGACTGATTCAAGCTGATAGAAGAGCAACTTTGACTGAAATAACCACTCGTTACAACCGAGGTATGCAGCAAAGCATTTGTGAAGCCACAACACGTACAACCTTGAGGCGGATGGGCTACAACAGCAGAAGACCCCACCGGGTACCACTCATCTCCACTACAAATAGGAAAAAGAGGCTACAATTTGCACAAGCTCACCAAAATTGGACAGTTGAAGACTGGAAAAATGTTGCCTGGTCTGATGAGTCTCGATTTCTGTTGAGACATTCAGATGGTAGAGTCAGAATTTGGCGTAAACAGAATGAGAACATGGATCCATCATGCCTTGTTACCACTGTGCAGGCTGGTGGTGGTGGTGTAATGGTGTGGGGGATGTTTTCTTGGCACACTTTAGGCCCCTTAGTGCCAATTGGGCATCGTTTAAATGCCACGGCCTACCTGAGCATTGTTTCTGACCGTGTCCATCCCTTTATGACCACCATGTACCCATCCTCTGATGGCTACTTCCAGCAGGATAATGCACCATGTCACAAAGGTCGAATCATTTCAAATTGGTTTCTTGAACATGACAATGAGTTCACTGTACTAAACTGGCCCCCACAGTCACCAGATCTCAACCCAATAGAGCATCTTTGGGATGTGGTGGAACGGGAGCTTCGTGCCCTGGATGTGCATCCCACAAATCTCCATCAACTGCAAGATGCTATCCTATCAATATGGGCCAACATTTCTAAAGAATGCTTTCAGCACCTTGTTGAATCAATGCCACGTAGAATTAAGGCAGTTCTGAAGGCGAAAGGGGGTCAAACACAGTATTAGTATGGTGTTCCTAATAATCCTTTAGGTGAGTGTATGCCTTGTTCCATCTATTACCACAATTGAAATTGTAATTTGTATGGCTTGTATTACAGCACTTTTGTAATGCTTAAAGAAACTTGTATTGTGTAAAATGTAAGTCTACAGTAAGGGCATCTGCCAATAAATAAATAAACAAATAAATCATTTATCAGCCTGTTGTGTATACATTTTAGTTGTCTAAGTTGCAGTTTTCAAACCCTGGGAGTGTAGGCCTACATAGCCCTCTATGTAGGCATCAGCAGTAACAATCTGTGGGAGGCCTTTACAGCTCTTCTCTGCCAATCAGAGAAACAATCAACACAATTAACTGGAAACAAACACGGCATTCATTTTGGCAGCCAAGAACTTCCTATTGTAGCTGCTCATTTAATTTTAATTAAATTTTGTTCTGGAACAAGGATATTTAGTTACACGCTGATTTAATTCAGTGTTTCACACATGTAAAGAAAACATGAACGAGGAACCATAAAATGTATAAAAAGGTCTTGTATTGTTTTATTTGTGCCTGACAGTCACTAAAGTCCTGTATACAAATAAAGGCAAGCAGATCTCATTCCAATTACTTTTCTTTTTACCCAGATGTATATTTTTTATAGAAAAAATAAGCAATTTTGATAAATAGTTAGTGTATCTATGTTTATTGTCTTTTAACAGTCTGGTGACCTTCACCAACAAATATTTTACTTACAAAAGGAATACAAAACAAACTGCAAAGTAAATATACATATAATCACTGGGACTATAAACATGGTACATTCAGATGATAAGAATGTTCGCACAATTAATGTCAATCATGGTGTCTGCCAACAGAAATGTTTCACTCGAGAGATCAGAAAGCAGAAAGCTGGCAAACAGCCATCTTGCAAATCGCAAACTGTGACGGAAATGCACTTACTATACTAATGGAAGTTTACATCACATGTTGATCTGAACTATATAAACTTGTAATCCTACCTGAAATCTTCTGGAACAGTTGCCTCCAAAAACATGAATGCTATTTTAGCTTCTTTTTTTTCTTCCTCCACATTGTGTAAAGCAAGGGGAATGCACTTTATTTTAAATGGCTTTTTGGAAGTTATACAAAAAAAAAAAGATTCTTGTTGTATGCACATGTGAGGTTTTCTTTAGAAACAAGATAAGCAAAATAAGAAATAGGAGAATGTTTTCTCTGAGACTGAAAATTGCTGCAATAAATTAATAATGTGACAGTATGAGAAATCTTATTTGCAACTGCCAGACCCTGATGCCAAAGTACTTGATTATGATAAACCTATATTGTTTTCACCTAATATCATCAAAATTGATTCACAGATTAACCAAACATAACTATTATAAAATGCTGGTAATTTCAATGTATACAAACATACTTCACCTAATAATTTCTTAATTTTGTTTTAACTCAGTTTATATATTACTGCCTAGTTTTTGTTACGAGACAAAATATTTAACAAATCAAACTCCTTGTACATGGAGTTCCAACAAAACACTATAATTATTGGTCAAAGACAGATAAGGGTTTGTCATTTTAAGGGCTTGATTTCTTATAAATCTTTCTGGGGTGAAGTCATCACAGCAAGGAAGGCAGCATTTCGTCTTTGTTCAAAAAAGGACATTATAATAATATAAACACACATTAAGTATCATGGTTCAAATAACATTGCTTGAAATCATTTTCTAATATTTCATTTGCAGGCCCATATGCCTCCAATTCAGATCCTCACCATTCCCAAGGGAAACTATTAAATCAGTACGCCATTTCAATGGGAAACACACTTGTTTGCCTTCAGATAAGGGCAACCTCGACACTTCTTTCTATACACTGACTGCAGAAGACCACTTAATCACAGCTTCAAGCAAATAGGTTTAAGCACTCAGACTGACATCTACGAGAAATCATGTGTTTCCCAAACATTATCTTCATGATTGGTTTGTGAAAAAAAGATTTCAAAAAGGCCAAGCATCAATACTTTAAAACTCATGAGTTGTTGCTAAATATCTCGGTAAACCTGCCTTATTTTTCTTTTTAGGATAAGAGTAATGTTGAAAACTAAACAAAACCCAATAAGCAAGCAAAGGAAAACAAATGCATACTGTACATACAAACTTAGTTCACATAATATGTGTACGTATACGTACACAAAGTGTCTGTGAAATGTATTTTCCAATACTTTATATATTTTTTTGTTTGTTTGAATTGTCACTGCTTCAGTACGTTATTAAAAAAAAGCTGCACTGACAACACATACAGGGACAATCTAATACAGGGATACGCAACTCGCGGCCCATTTATTATATGATTGCGGCCCATATTTTGTATTTTAGAAGGAGAAAACATTGAAATAAAGGATACATGTACATATGTTACAAGATAGTACAGAAAATAAATGTACATACATACAAGATAAGATGATACAAATTATTTCTGAGCCAGGAACTACAGGACCAACAACAACAAACTAAAACTGTCAAAACTGTTAGCGAGTGATGTCATTACAACGTGCTTTGCAGTACTGGTATCATGTGCTTCTGTTCTGGTAGAGTACAATTTAAAAAAAAAGCATCCCAGAAGATCATTGAGTTGTAAAGAAAGAGTGGGAAGAATCGTTCTGTGTAGATAGAACAATCGTAGCATATGTATTGCAGCTCAGGTTGAGAATTGCAAATAACACTGAATAAAACAAAATGTAACTATATGTGGCCCATTTTAAGAAATGGTTAAATCAATATTTTGGATATGCGTGATTAAAAAGTGAGTTGCTCACCTTTGATCTAATCAGATGGATTGGTCACATACCTGGAGACTCAAAGCCATGGCTAATTTGGCAGATCACATTAGCCTGTGGGTTCTAGTGTTTTTTAAATAACCATACACAGTCCAGTGCCAAGAACTACCTTGACAGCTACACGGACCACTGCGCCTGAATAATATACTGCCAAGGCCACTGCTCATAACACATCTCGACTAACAATATCTTAATTAATGCAATCACAGTGTAAATGGTGCATTAAGCCATAACACTTCATGTGAGCCAAATATATCTAAATATTAACCTCACACCAACTGCATTCCCGTGTAAAAGTGTAGGAAAGTAGTCTTGTCATGTATCTGTGATAAATACCTATTGCGTTAAACTTAAAACATTACAATCACAGTTTAAGGATGTAGGCTAAGGCTCAGGGAAATTTCAATTTGCCAATCACAAACTAAAAACACAGTACTTAATGACAGGTTTTAATTAGGTAAAAGGAATGATCAAATAATTATAATTTGCAATTGGTGAGTGGGTTAAAAGTTCAGATTTTTTTCTAGGTCTAAACAGAATCAGGAATAAGAGACAACAAGGATTTCTTGTACTGTGCAAACATGCAAACATTGAAAATTATTCTTCTATGCCAAACTCCATTCCATAAACCAAACATTTTTAATGAAAGTAAACACGGGACATTGAAAGTTCAAATCTAACTAGATTTGTAATATATCCTAATATGCATTTTAATTGAATATATATTTTTCCACTAAACGAAGACTAAATCGTTGCCCAAAACAATCAACTATACATAGTCAAATACCATGTCTCTTTCATTACAAATTGATATATTTATATCTTCTATTTGTAAAGCATTCACTAGAGGCTGATGACCAATTTTTCCAAGAAGCATATCATTTTTTTTCTTTTTTCAAAGTTTTTCTGTTAGTCTTGTGAGTCTTTGTGACAGGTGTGTGTAAGTATTCTGTCAGAGAGTGTGATGATAATGTTTGGTGATAATGTTGTTGTTGAATGTGTTATTGGTTCTGCCCTTTGGAAGGATAGATAAACCCTTTTCCCAAGCCACTGTTTTGCAGATTATTCCTGTCTCGACCCCAACTCTTAATTTACAGGACTCACACAGTCACCTGATATATCTGATACAGAAGTGCTTTACCATCTGGTATTTGTGTCGGAGCATTTATGTTTACACATGCATGGTCCTACAGAAAAAGTCAGTCAGCCCATTTTCAGCTTAATTAACTGAAAAATCTAACCTCCCATATTAAATACGCAGTTTGATGACACTGACAATTCAAAACACTAGTTCATTATCGTATGTTACATCATCTCGTACAACTTGGTAGTAAGCTAATGTACTCATTAGCCTGTATTCAAGGCTGATGTGTTTGAGAAATTAGATAGTGAGGAGTCAATGTACTATATTTTACAAAGCGGTGGATGTATATTATAAATATATAGCTTGAAAACACTGCAAGTCCATAAAATGCTATTGTCCATTTTTATTGTATCCATGCACTGGTGGCATACATTTTTTCACATAGCATATTTTTTGTAGACAAGATTTTTGGCAAAACTGTACAATACAATGTAGGGCCAACATAGACCTTAAGTACTACTGCAATATTAGTAAGATCATATAATCCTCCACTCGTTCACTTTATAGTGCAGCCAGAGAAGGTTGTCTCCTGAGGTATATCTTTCCAATTCCTGTTTTCCCCTTTAGCAGGTACAAATATATTAATGTTGGCAATATTACACTGTTGTTTAAAATAACACAATACATGATGGTTCTGGTCCCTTCAAAACAATAGCTCTAGTCTACACAACATGTGGGCAATGTGTTGATGTTTCTGCCCCTGCAATGTTTGGGGCCCATTTTGACTGTCTGTATTGTCTTTCACATTCTCTGCAATGAACTGTAAACTCTGCACAAGCTTACAGATGGACATCCGCAGTTTCCCACATTGAGACATCATTTACAAAATTGCAGTAATACACTGTTATCTGTATATTGTTATAAAATATGAAATGTTTAAGCTGAAGGACACTCCTCTGAGGTCCGCAGTATAGTGAGAAATATAAAAATAATATTTAATCTGCAGTCAAACTATCTGATTCAGGTGACTGCAAAAGACAGTAAAGAACTGGGATTGCAGGAGTGAAGTTCTTAACACCTTCTGAATTACAAATCATGCCGTATCTTGTTTTGTGATAGCTTGATCACACTGAATGCCCTTTGGATTCGGAAATATATGCACACAGTTGCACATAAGACAAGACGACTATTTTTCTTTTTTGTAATTGCTAAAGGTATGAATTGGAATTTGCTCCTCCACCAAAATGATAACACGGTCTATTGCTTACCTTATATACAGTTAGGTCCTTAAATATTTGACAGTGACAGAATTGTCTTCATTTTGGCTCTGTACGCCACCACAATGGATTTGAAAGTAAACAATCAAGATGTGCTTTAAGTGTAGACTTTCATCTTTAATTTGAGGGTAGTTACATCCAAATTGGTGAATGGTGTAGGAATTACATTTTTATATGTGGTCACCCTAATTTTAGTGGCTCAAAAGTATTTGGACAAACTAACATAATCATGAATTAAACTGTGAGTTTCAATACTTGGTTGCAAATCCTTTGCAGTCAATGACTGCCTGAAGTCTTGAAACCATGGGTTTCTTCCCTGGTAATGCTCTGTCAGGCCTGCACTGCAGCTGTCTTTAGTTCCTGCTTGTTGTTTGGGCGTTTTGCCTTCAGTACTGCTTTAGAAATCAAAACACACCAATCAGAGATAGCAAAAACATTAGGTGTGACCAAATCAACTATTTGGTACATTTTTAAAAAGAAAGAACGCACTGGTGAGCTCCGGAACAAAAGGCCTGGATGACCACGGAAAAAAAGCTGTGGTGGATGACAGAAGAATTCTTTCCCTGGTGAAGAACCCCTTACAACAGTTGGCCAGATCAAGAACACGATCAAATCAAGATCAAGAACCTCTTTCAAAAAACAAGGTCCAAGTCTAAAACAATGGTCTACAATTTTAGAAAAGCAAACCTTGAAGGTATGAGACGGCACTTAGAAGAGGTAGACTGGAGCACATTGGATACAGAGTCAGCTGAAAATGGATGGGTATATTTTAAGAATATACTACTTGAGGCTCAGGATCAATTTGTACCAAAACTTAGCAAATTGAGGACAAAAAAACACTGGCCAAAATGGTTTAATAGAGGTATGCAAAAAAATATCAAGAGAAAGAAAATGTTGTATAGCACATACAAAAGGGATGGTGACAAAACAAAATACATAGAATATGTTGAGCTGCAAAGAGATCTTAAGAAAGGGATCAGAAAAGCAAAGAGGGGAATAGAAAGAAACATAGCTATTGGAGCTAAAACTAATGCAAACACTAATGCAAAAAAACAAATGACACTTAGAACAGGGGATGTGCCAACTGACTGGAAGACAGCAAATGTCATTCAATCCACAAGAAAGGGGACAAAACTGAGCCAGGAAATTACAGACCAATCAGTCTCACCTGCATTACTTGTAAAATGTTGGAAAAAATTATTAGACAGAAAATAAAGGAGCATCTTAATGAAAACCATATTCTTGGAAATAGTCAACATGGGTTTAGACGAGGTAGATCATGTCTTACTACTTTAATAGAATTTTTTGAACATGCAACTGCAGCTGTAGATCACGTGAAAGCATATGATATGATATACTTAGATTTCCAAAAAGCTTTTGATAAGGTTCCACACCAAAGACTGATCCTCAAATTGGAAGCTGTAGGCATTCAGGGTAATGTAAGTAGATGGATTATGAACTGGTTGATGTATAGGAAACAGAGGGTGTTGATTAGAGGAGTTGCTTCTAACTGGAGTGAGGTTGTTAGTGGAGTTCCACAGGGATCAGTACTAGGGCCTTTGCTTTTTCTAATCTATATTAATGATCTGGACTCTGGGATTGTTAGCAAACTTGTCAAATTTGCAGATGATACTAAAATAGGTGGCTCAGCAGATACAATCTTGGCAGCACAGGCTATTCAAAGGGACTTAGATAATATTCAGTTGTGGGTCGACACCTGGCAGATGAAATTCAATGTGGACAAGTGCAAGGTAATACATGTAGGTAACAAAAATGTCCACTATAATTACACTATGGGAGGAATAGGACTAGAAGTAATGCATGAGAAAGACCTAGGAGTCTATGTGGACTCCTCACTTTCTCTATCCAAGCAATGTGGGGAAGCAATAAAAAAGGCAAACAGGATGTTAGGGTATATTGTCAAAAGTGTAGAATTTAAAACAAGTGAAGTAATGTTCAGACTGTACAATGCACTAGTTAGACCTCATCTGGATACTGTGTGCAGTTCTGGGCTCCACACTTCAAGAAGGATATCGCTGCTCTAGAGGCAGTTCAGAGGAGAGCAACCAGACTTATTCCAGGTCTGAAGGGAATGTCCAAATGAGAGACTGAGGGAACTGAACCTTTTCACCCTGGAACAGAGGAGACTACGTGGGGACTTGATCCAAGTCTTCAAAATCATGAAAGGCATCGACCACATCAAACCAGAGGAGCTTTTCCAGATCAGCAGGGACACACGCACCCGGGGACACAAATGGAAATTGGGCTTCAAGGCATTCAAAACGGAAAACAGGAGACAATTCTTCACACAGAGAGTCGTCACAATCTGGAATAAACTACCCAGCGATGTGGTAGAAGCTGAAAGTTTGGGAACATTTAAAAATAGACTGGATAGGATCCTTGGATCACTTAGATATTAATGAACACCAAATGAGCACGATGGGTCGAATGGCCTCCTCTCGTTTGTAAACTTTCTTATGTTCTTATGTTCTAACACCCTCCAGGAGCATATCTGTGTCAACAATCAAGAGAAGACTTCACCAGAGTAAATAGAGAGGGTTTACCACAAGATGTAAACCATTGGTAAGCCCCAAACACAGGAAGACCAGATTAGAGTTTGCCAAAAAACATCTAAAGAACCCTGTACAGTTCTGGAACAACATCCTATGGACAAATGAGACAAAGATCAACTTGTACCAGAATGATGGGAAGAGAAGAGTATGGAGAAGGGAAGGAACTGCTGATGATCTGAAGCATACCACCTCATCTGTGAAGCATGTTATGGCATGGACATGTATGGCTGTCAAAGGAACAGGTTCCCTTGTATTTATTGATGATGTGACTGCTGACAAAAGCAGCAGGATGAATTCTGAAGTGTTTAGGGCTATATTATCTGCTCAGATTCAGCCAAATGCTTCAAAACTCATTGGACAGCACTTCACAGTGCAGATGGACAATGACCCAAAGCATACTGCCAAAGCAACCCAAGACTTTTTTAAGGCGAAGAAGTGGAATGTTCTGCAATGGCCAAGTCAATCACCTGACCTGGATCCAATTGAGCAGCATTTCACCTGCTGAAGGCAAAACTGAAGGCAAAATGCCCCAAGAACACGCAGGAACTAAAGACAGCTGCAGTGCAGGCCTGGCAGAGCATCACCAGGGAAGAAACCCAGCATCTGGTGATGTCTATGGGTTCCAGACTTCAAGCAGTCATTGACTGCAAAGGAATTGCAACCAAGTATTGAAACTCACAGTTTAATTCATGATTATGTTAGTTTGTCCAAATATTTTTGAGCCACTAAAATTGGGGGAATCACATAAAAAAATTGGTGTAATTCCTACACTGTTCTCCCAATTTGGATGTAACTACCCTCAATTTAAAGATGAAAGTCTACACTTAAAGAAAATCAAATCCATTGGCATACAGAGCAAAATGATGACAATTGTGTCACTGTCAAATATTTATGTACCTAACTGTATTTTGTAGTTTTTTTTCCTCTTAATGTCACCAAATCACCCAGCTGAGACTTGAGCAACAAAAGGATCAAGAAGCATCCGACAGGAAATATCATCCTAGCCACTTAACCATAAGATCACTTGTTGCCAAAACAAGTATTAAACTTACTGGTCTGAAAATGGCATGTGTATTTCATTGTGGTGGTCAGCCAATTTTCGGTCAGAACACTAGTTCATCCATTCCTCATTCATTGCTTTATTTTAAAATGTTTGATAAAGGAATTACTCACACCTGAGTTCTTTCTGACCTCAGATAAGTGGATGGGTGGCAGGGGGATGCATTTTCCCTTAAATTCATCTTTATTTTCCCATTTAACTTAAAAAAAGAATGCACATACAAATTAAACATTGCAAAGTTACGCGTGGGAGGTTAATGTTCACTAATTGTTGATGTCAATTTGATGACATAAACACATCATTTGCTGTGGTTAGAATCTGGGAAACTGTTTCCAGAGGTAGAGTTCCCTTTAATTGACATAAATGAAGGGTATGAAATATTCCAATGTTTTTTAAAAGTATTCTAAGCCCATTTAATATCGACAGCGTTGATATCAAGGAGTTTAAATATAGCAGTGTAAAAAAACTAAAATAACAAATAAAACATACATCCTAAACTCAATTACATGTCCCTTCTCTTCAAAAACATATCCAGTGTAAATTGCTTCAGCTTTTTCATTTTTCTTTTGTTGTTCTGTCATTTTCACACATTGCTTTATGCTAAAACATATATTTATATATTGACTTATTTTTCTGATTTAACATAAGTCTTTCTTTTTTTTTCAGAAAATGTTCTACATTTAAATCCAACTTCATTGTTTTATGCATTTGCTAAAACACTGCAGTTTGAGATTTAGCTGTTAAGATATACACTCACCTAAAGGATTATTAGGAACACCATACTAATACTGTGTTTGACCCCCTTTCGCCTTCAGAACTGCCTTAATTCTACGTGGCATTGATTCAACAAGGTGCTGAAAGCATTCTTTAGAAATGTTGGCCCATATTGATAGGATAGCATCTTGCAGTTGATGGAGATTTGTGGGATGCACATCCAGGGCACGAAGCTCCCGTTCCACCACATCCCAAAGATGCTCTATTGGGTTGAGATCTGGTGACTGTGGGGGCCAGTTTAGTACAGTGAACTCATTGTCATGTTCAAGAAACCAATTTGAAATGATTCGACCTTTGTGACATGGTGCATTATCCTGCTGGAAGTAGCCATCAGAGGATGGGTACATGGTGGTCATAAAGGGATGGACACGGTCAGAAACAATGCTCAGGTAGGCCGTGGCATTTAAACGATGCCCAATTGGCACTAAGGGGCCTAAAGTGTGCCAAGAAAACATCCCCCACACCATTACACCACCACCACCAGCCTGCACAGTGGTAACAAGGCATGATGGATCCATGTTCTCATTCTGTTTACGCCAAATTCTGACTTTACCATCTGAATGTCTCAACAGAAATCGAGACTCATCAGACCAGGCAACATTTTTCCAGTCTTCAACTGTCCAATTTTGGTGAGCTTGTGCAAATTGTAGCCTCTTTTTCCTATTTGTAGTGGAGATGAGTGGTACCCAGTGGGGTCTTCTGCTGTTGTAGCCCATCCGCCTCAAGGTTGTACGTGTTGTGGCTTCACAAATGCTTTGCTGCATACCTCGGTTGTAACGAGTGGTTATTTCAGTCAAAGTTGCTCTTCTATCAGCTTGAATCAGTCGGCCCATTCTCCTCTGACCTCTAGCATCAACAAGGCATTTTCGCCCACAGGACTGCCGCATACTGGATGTTTTTCCCTTTTCACACCATTCTTTGTAAACCCTAGAAATGGTTGTGCGTGAAAATCCCAGTAACTGAGCAGATTGTGAAATACTCAGACCGGCCCGTCTGGCACCAACAACCATGCCACGCTCAAAATTGCTTAAATCACCTTTCTTTCCCATTCAGTTTGGAGTTCAGGAGATTGTCTTGACCAGGACCACACCCCTAAATGCATTGAAGCAACTGCCATGTGATTGGTTGGTTAGATAATTGCATTAATGAGAAATTGAACAGGTGTTCCTAATAATCCTTTAGGTGAGTGTATTTCAAATACAAATATGTAACATTGTATTATAATTATATAAATATAAACAATCTCGCTTTTGTGGAATTTTAAATTTAATTTTCTAATTTGAAACTAAACATTTATTTTCTTCAATAAATATGTAATTTAAATACAAAATCTGGAAATCACATGCAAATAAGCTCCACTTAAGACATAAGCATTTTTACAGGACATACAAAGTGTACATTAAAATAAGGTCTCCAATCTAGTTCAATGTCAGATCTCATGGCAGAAACAAATACAAGGTAGTATTCCAATCCTAATACTGTGAAATTAAATATTTATTTTGAAAATATATATTTATTTTGAAATTAAATATTTACATTTCCAAAAGCCAATTAACTGTAATAAATAAACATAGAAACTGTTTATCTTGCTAACATGACTTAACAGAAAAAAAGTGGGTGCAAGTATGTTCTTATGCAATTTTCCATAAACCTTTACCTTTATTTCTCTGTTGTTTAATATACATATGAAATAAATATCCAGAGTTGGCAGTAAAATAGTTAAGGGAGTTTCAGCAACATTCTTTCCTTTGAAAACGTTTCAATCCATGAATTTGTAAAGGCATTGCTTGTGTACTAACTAACATTTTTTTAAGTGTAGGACCTGGGCCCAAGGTTATTAAAATGCTTATTTCACAAATTTCCCTATGATCCTTTAAGATAACGAATTTTCCAAAAGGAAACGCATCCTGTTTGCTGAAGCTTACAGCAATCGCAGGAAAAAAAACAAAAAAAACAATACTTGGCATTCACTGGTAATTTTCACTGCTGTCAGAAAAGATCACCTAATTTGATTTTTCTTTACTATAATTGATTGTTTAAAGGAATTTAAACCCAGCTTAGTAGCTGTTCTCATACACTAAATGGAATACTCACAGAGAATCATGTCATCATACCATCATACCATAAAATAAAAAATATATAAGTCGTGCCAGTTCAACAAATTCCTTTATGTACAGTGGGACATCCTTAATTTCCTCTCAGTTAGATGTAAAGTGTACAGAGCTTTGTATTCTGAATGTAAAGCCTGTTAGCATGGAAATGATTTGTGGCCAAACATTCTGCAGATCTGATCCAAACCCCTTCTTTAATCAATTGTACAGCAGTTACACAATGTCAAGGAACACAAGAAAAGCTAAACTCATGGGTGCATAGGGATATAAACATCTGTAGGTAAATATTCAAAATGATTTGTTTAGCTTGTGATAAAAGGTTGGGAAAGAACTACTGTTTCCTTTTCCTCTCTGTGCAGCAATCCTTATTCAGTGCTGTGTTGGAAAAAGACTGGAAGTCATTTTTAACAGATTAATTTGATTCATTAAGGTAAAATAATGAAATGCCTTTTTACATAACCCCTTCTTAGTAACTCAGTATTTTTTTTTTTAATTCTAAGCTACTTTAGGAATGGTTGTTCCTTGTATTTTTTTTTTCTTTTCCAGTAAGCACAACATAGACAGACTTCAAATTAAACCATTAAACATAATTGATGGGAATACTACATAAAATATTTAATTAGCATTTAGGGGGGAAAAGTGCTCAAACAGAATTAACTCCATTGTCATTCTGAGTGAGTTCCCTTTTGATCTGTATTTTGATGAATTAATTAAAAAACTAACCACTTGTGAAGGGGCCTACAATAACCAATCTTGGGAAAGTTTGTACTAAGGATTATACTGAACTACAGTTGTGATAACTACATCAGAAAAGTGTCCAGCTGCAACTAAAGTGTTTCTGTTTAGTTTTATCCTCACTTTGGCCAAGTTCGGTGAGTATGTTGTAAACCTATTCAGGTAGTCTACTGTGTTTAACTGAAGAAAGTAAGATGACTATAAATATAATTAATACACACATGTCTTTCATCTCAACGAACCAATGTGGAACATCTGCAGTACTGCTGCCCAAGCCATGCAAGAATTTATGTTCTGAATTAGTGCACTGCTGTTTTCATGCACATGAGCTGGAAGGAAGTAAATAAAGTCTGCAGTGTTTATGAACTAGTGGGTAACACACACACAACCACAATGTAATGCAAGTACCAGATGCAGAGATGGACATGCAGCTTACAGTTCCTGTGCCATACCCAATACTTTAATTGTGCCGTGCAGAGAAGCACTTCAGTGTAAGATCATTCTTTATCTGACAAAAACAAACAATCTTAAATTTACATTAATTTAAAAATAAGAGAAAATGTATTTATTTTGGTACGAAGTTATTTTGATGGATTTGTTTATTTGTATGACTATGACTATATTTTAAATATTGGAAACAATAATACAAAACATTCATGTCATTAGGCCACAAATGCATTTTCCTTTTTGATCATAAAAAAGCCATTCAAGTAAATCATGGACTTTTCCTGCAATGATAACCATTCTTTTCCCCAAGATGCCAAATTTATAGGAAAATCTCCTTAAATACAGCACCAACTAAAATACTCTTTATTTTACTTAACTGGAAATTAAATTCAACTTCTCCATGTGTACACTGTATAAACTCTGTATCATATTTACAAACCTTCTGTAAACATTAACCAGTGTTGTTTTTGGACCCTTTTTTGTTCAAAATATTTACAACATCTCTCTGATAGTAGCAATGATGTCCATTTAACCTTGTGCAGATGTTTAGGTGCACACGAAGGCCAAGCATTCAAGATGGAGGGGGGGAAAAACATTGAAACTAATTAAACATCTTGTTTGTAAGAGGCATAAAGGAAATGTCACATGTAAAACTGCACAGGGGTACTCTGCTCAAGGTGTTTAAACCTTGAAAGAACAAGGGGGTTTAAATCGCACTGCCAAATTTGCTTTTAGGCTAGGTGAAAAGATCCCTGGGTTTGTTTAATTAAACTTAATTTAAAGAAAAAGGACACACAACCCTGAAAAACGGGTTACATTATTAAATATTTGATGCTAAAACTGGAGTTCAGAATATTCCTAAATGTTGAAATATAAATACACGAAGGTTGGGAGAAATTAACAGCCTTCAAATCTCTAAATAAGATGACGAATTGCATCTGGCAAGTGAAGGATGTGTTCAGTGCCCAGCCCCACATGGCTTTATAATTGTTCATATGGCAGGCTATGTGTTTGAGGGGAGTTTTAAACATTAAAAACACAGATTTCAAATCAATAACACTGCAATAAAGGCCTAGGCCAAACAAAATTCTTGCCAGTCACAAATTACAAACTTGTACCTTATCATGTAGTAGTAGAAAGTGCATTCTTACAATAAATACACATGGGATTGGGTACAAGTTTATAAATTTGCCACTTTTGGGTAGGTAAAAGTTTTGATTTGGTCCTGGCCAAAGTACTGTTTCAGAACCATAATCACAACTCAAATAAAAAATCTAATTCAAGAACTCTCAGATGCAAGTAAGATAACTGGACTCAAAATTAACTTGAGTAAGACCAAAGTCATGTTTAACAGCTTTGTTAAAACTAAAGTAGATCAGAAGATACTTGGAGAAGTCAAAGGTTACTTATACTTTGGACAACAAATCAATGAAGATGAAGAAATCTTATGGAAGAAATCGAAATAAGAGTGAAAATGGAATGGTGTACATCGGGAAAAATTGGCACAATATTTAAAAGAATTCTGCCCATTTGACTGAAGAGAAAAGTATTTGATCAATGCATGCTCACTTATGGCTATGAAACCTGTACCCCGTTTCTTGTACCTGGTTTAATTAATTCAGACTACTCAGCTGGATTCAGTTAGTCCTATAATTTAAGTCAGGCTATCTTCTACGGTAATTTACTCAGCTGGACTTTAAGCTTGCTTTGAGGAACGGAAAAAGCCAGACTTCTGTCAAATTATCTTGAAAGATATCTGGCTAACTGGGTTAGCGAGCTACGAGGAAAGGGGCCCTGGTCACTAAATGTAAAAATGTTACAGAAACTGAGGATGACACAAAGAAGCATAGAAAGATGTATACTTGGAATAAGAAGAAGAGATATAAAAATACATGAATGGATCCACAACAAAACTAAAATATGTGACACTGATGAAAGAGTGAAAATCTTTAAATGGCAATGGGCCGGACACATTGCAAGAAGAACAGATCAAAGAACAAAGGAAGCTATCGAATGGATCCGAAGAGATGAACAAAGACCTGGAAGACGACCACATAAAAGATGTGAAGATTAAAAAAAAAAATTGCAGGGGTGACATGGAAAAGAGAAACTGTAGATCAAAGCAAGTGGAAACATCTTATATAGGCTGATGTTGGTGGTGATAAAATTCAAATAAAAATAGTTAAAACTGGACTCCCTATTACATTCTCTACAACAAAAAAATCAGTTTACACAGAATATCTTTAATCAATTAACTAGAAAGTCACTGTGAATTTAACAATAGAGAGTCTAGAGATCAAACTGCATCCAGAGATACACTTGTTCACAGACTTTCTAGATCCTTTAGATTATTTAAAAAGCAACATAATCAGTAAAAATACAAAGCTAATATGGCAGCTGTTTCTGAATGCAAAATCACAATTTTTGAAAAGGTTCTGGATAAAAACGCAATATTGCTAAGATGGTGTATTGCAATGCCAGACTAAAACTTGTCAGATTTTACACAAAGTCATGTGATTCATTATTTTAAACTAATACATTCATTCCATATTATGTACCATCCAGGATTACTTCATAACGGCTGTACAAAAAAAAGGAGCATCACATTACTAAAATAAACTTGGAAAAGTATGCACACCAAGGGCATGTGATTTTTATTTTTTATTTTTTTACTTTTGGAGATAACGGTTTATTACTAATGTTTTCAACCTTTGACCTTTCAAGCCAAAACAGGTAATAAATGCTCATCCGGACACCAAGGAGTATCCTGTGTGCAGCAGTTAAAACACAATTACTTTATTGGGAATATATGATCCTTCTTTCTTGATAACAGTATTGGGATCACAGACACAGCAGGATTGCCACTGCTTAAAAATTGTGCGTTATGTAATTTCAGACAATTTATTATCCTTACAACAAATCACAACATAGTTCTTACCACAAAGAACAAAAGCAACTCAGACTGAAAATGTATCCAACTCCAAGGTGGTAATATTCACTCAAGGAGCAGGTGGGAATGGTGCGGCAGCTCACTTCCTTTGGATCCCTTAAAACAAGATCTATCTGTCGATCTCTCTATCTATATAAATGTACCTCAGGGATATTCTATTTCAAAATAGTCATTATTAATAAAGTTTATATTTATTAAATCTTCAAAGGGTAATAACTGGTCTGATTGTTATTCTATAAACTATTTACTCATCTAGAAATAAGAAGAAAAAGATCTTCAAACAAACTGAAACTCTCTAATAACATTGGGATGACATTTACTGGTATCCTTCCTTACAGATAATACGGGAACAAGAGAGCCTAATCACTTACCTCCCAGTTTAAAGAGAATATGGAGATAAGCCCTTGCCAGAAGATTTGTTCCTTTGTCAAGTCAGCTAAATACAGATCGAAATGCAACAGGAACCTTACATCTAAATAATCCAGTTCAAAGAGCTAGTGTATATTTGTATCTATAATACATTCTGGGCCCATTTCAATCAATTCAATCCACTCAGACACAAGTTTGTGCTATAAACAGTATACAACTGACATCAATCTAAATACGTCTACAACAATCCAAAATGAAAATATAATTTTCTGTTTTTGAATATTCTTCACAGCTTATCAGTGTATTGTATAACCTGTTATTTAAGACGTAATCTCTGATCTTACCTCAACCGTGAAATAAGTGTGACGGCCTCTGTGCATTGTCAAGTTTCCCATATCATAAAACAACTATTTCACTGGCATAATGGTCAGTCCAGGCTCACTGTATTGGAAATGCGTGCAGATGTCCTGAAGATCAACAGACAATGTAATACAACACATTTTGTCACACAAGTGCAAAGCGTTTATAATGTTGTGTCAAACTGTCAGACATGTGACTCTGACAAGACACTTTTTAATAATTGCTTTTGATATTTAGTGTCTACTTCATCTGGGAGTCTTTTTAGTTGTTTTTTCACACGTCTAATCAAAGCAGAAGTAATTTTACCATTAACATGTTTAGTCATAACTAAATACATAAATGGCTTATCAAGCATTTGGGCAGTAATGTACCTCTTGTGTATCAGACAAAATAAAACTAATAATGTGTGCTACATCATTAATAATTCCAACATTGTGAAGAAGGTGCCAAGAACCTTCAGATTATGTCAATATTTTTAGTCAGTTCCCCTCTTCAAACGTCTCAGTTTGAGAAATGGTGATGTATTTCTTCATTTTGAGAAATATAAAGTCAACAAAAAACATTTAAATAAATTATCATAAAAATAATATTAAAGATAAACCTATCATAATTTCTCATTCAAAATAAATAAATATCATATATATATATATATAGTTGTGAATTAATGAATTCCACAAATCCTGAACTGAAAAGGGATTAGTAAAACACTGCCTTCTTTTGGAGAGTTCATTCTGTGCAACTGAACAGAATATTTTTTTTTTTTTTTTTAGGATAAAAACAATGTCCTACTTTAATCAAAACAATATGTTAAAATGTACATTTCAAAAACTGTGGTGGTACTCTAATTGATATAACATTTTGGCAGATTGCTCCTCTTACACTTTTTTGGCTCATTTTTTAAAAAGCAATCACTACCCTCTTTATTTCATACTCTCAATATACCGCATGTTTATTACTGATGTGAAATGTGCTGTATTCAGAAAACCAACTGCTCAAAAACAATTTTAAGGATGATGATGTCTAACCACTGATGGGTATAATGCTCTATTAGAAAGAGGCTTATTTCACTTTTATCATTTTAATCCTTGTCATAAATCCAACTAAATATCTGCGAGATTATCTGAAAAAGATAATGAATGACAATTTAAAAGACTGGGAAAGTACAAGAATGAATTCATCAAACATTCAACTTTTTCCTGCAGGTTGTTTCTATTGATGCAATGTGTGTTGCCAGGAGAATGTTTTATATTGCCTACATTAACATTTCATAAATATCCCTACAAATTGGGAGTAAAATGGTTTGAAAATCAAGACAGATGTTTGAAAGCAAGGAGGGAATTGACAAAGTATTGCCCCTACACAGGCCACGGATGACAATTTATTAGGGTGTTTGTAAATGAGCATTTCAGAACATTCACCAGAATCTAGTAAATGCCATTCAGGCCAGTGTTCTGGGTTACTGAGAGATTCAGTAGAATTCACTTTCCTTTGAAATAAGTGAATGTATAACGCCTTTCAACATAAAATGCTTTACAGCTGAGAGGAAAGTCACTTCATCCAAAGGTAGGACACAGGAGAAGTGAGGATTTAGCCTACTTAGTCCATTAGACATGTTGGAAGTGTCCCCATTTCTATAGTTTCATCCTCTGCCTTTCCTAAATTACCCCTTACATGCACCTCTGTGCTGAACTTTGCATTGTATCATTTCCAGGTAAGAAAGTCAGGAATACAAATTACAACTTGGGAAGCACAACACGTTCTTGGAAAACAACAACAACAAACAAAAAATGCATTATATGACCCTTTATGGATTCTAAAGAGGTGAAAAGACTGATTCATAGGACATTGCCTCGTAAGAACATTCACGTCTGATCAAGAAAAGGTCAGTGAATTTGCAGGGGAAAAAAACTCAGGAATTTAACATCAAAAGCTTTGCGATGTGTAACATTAACCAAGCAGAAAATATACAGCCTCTTTATGATTATCTGATATGAAATCATTTGAGAATGGCTTTACAAACACTAAGAGTTCATGTAACATTCCCTAAAGATAATAAGACATCATGTCCACCTCATACTAGAAATAGTCAGCATTGCTTGCCATCCCTGTTTTCTTAAAGGAAAAAAAATTAGTTTACACATATTTTGGAGGGGGGGGCAAACAAAGAAAATTGTTTCACTTAAGATATTATGAATATTTCTAAAAACGTATAATAATGTATTAAAATTAGGATAAATGAGGTTTACGGGCATATTAGAATTAGCAAATATTGTAATTATGCATAAATATAACTATATAAAAAACTTTTTTAATCTTTTGAGATTAATAGAAAGTGACAGAACCTCGAGTTACAGTCATAACAGAATTGATATACTATGATGTTTAAAATGTGGACATGTCCAACATGTTGTGATTGGGATGTACTCCAACATAAGTTATGGCGATTCTGATTCCATAATTATGTTTATCCCATGCTAATGATAAATTGTGATGTCGTTAATGTATGGTAATTGGCAGCAATTATGGTTGGAAACGAGAAACATTCAAAAATAGTCATATGTATATATTAATGCTTACCACAAAAATGCTTCAGTTTAAAATAGAAAATAGAAAGTCTTTGGCACTTCCCCCAAAACCTTAGCAGTCTTTAATGCTAAAGGATAATGGACATGGGGCTGGATTAAATCAAAATTTTGACCCACCCGCTAATAGAAAACTACAGAACTGTACTCAGTTGCGGCTTCATTTTTAATAAGATGCCACTTTCTTCTAATCATAAATGTAGCCGCTATGATGTACAGGTTTGTAGTTTGCTCTTAGCGGGTGGGTCAAAGTTTTGATTTAATCCGGCCCATGGATTGAACATGTTTTTGAAGTTATAACTGATTTTCCTTTTTGTTTGGCCGATTATATTTATTGATTTTATTACATTGACAAGTGGCACATTTCACATTCAATTGTACAGAATCCCCTCAGTTGTTGTAAGAAGGGAAAAGAATGGGAATAAAAAAGAAAGCAGAGAATTCCAGATACTCCCATAACCGAGTAGAGCTTTCTTGCATTAGCAGGACATCTTATTATTATTTATTTCTGCAGACGCCCTTGTCCAGGGTGACTTACAAAAGAGCAATACAAAGTGCAATAATACAGTGCAGTTTGGGCATAATACATTTTACAGATTTTGAATTTACAGTGTATATGAGATACAGTAAGCAATATATAAGGCATTACATCCTAATTTGTAAAAGCTGATAAGTGCAGACACGATGTTGTTGTTGTCAAAGTTAAAACCTAAGGGAGAGGGAGCATAGGGGAAATCAAAATAAACAATACAAGTGCTAGCAATCTTATCTACAGTTGTGGCTCAAGGTGCTCCCAGATGTGTTCTACTGGGTTTGGGCCTAGTCTGTGAAGCATGTAGGAAGTTATTTCGTCAAGAGTATCAGATCAAGGTTACATATTGAAGGCTAGAGTGATATTTGTAACCCTGAAATTATATTGACAAAATATGAAGGCTGTAAATAAATGTCTAAAAGTGTAGAAAAACCTAACTACAACCATCTCTGTGACTTAAGGGTTGAATAATAAGTTGACATATTTTGTATTATGCATCATTACTTGACACACAAAAATGTCAATTAGCCTACCTGTAAGTCAACATTAAATCTAGCAGAGTTACATGGGTGAAGCTTTTTTCACCTCATCCAATGGCAATACGCAGTGATGCATTGCTTTACCATAATGAGAGGCTCTTAATTACTTTGATGTAAATGTGACTGAAGGGATCTGCAATATTATGTTAACTTGCTCAAATATACATGCCACACATATGACTTCAGTTTAAAAGCTCACAATCGCATATACTGTACTGACATCAACTGCCAGATAATAAAAGTGTTTCTGATAGTCATTTGACATTTTCTCATTTTATGTTTTTTATATAGTGCTTTTATCTGGCTCATAAAAATATATATTAATGTAAACAAAGTGAAATCCCAAATCCTTGATGTCCAAAATACTCATTCTCAGGCTCTAAAACAACTTACTTTCCAGCAACATAAATTTCAGCCTAAATGCCACAGTTCTCAGACTCGCATTGTATTTAGGGGAAAACCTGAATGGTCTTATTACTTCAGCTTAGTGGAATTTATGGGAAACATATCACATAATAACCCCCTTGAGGACAACTGACCATTAGGCTCTTGAAAACAGACTAACAACAAACAAGTAAATATATCTCAGAGAAAACTGCATTTTGGTGTCCACGGAAACTGTCTCGTGGCAGTGACATCAAATGTTATTCTTGTTTAATTCTGAATAATAATTATACACATGAATATTTTCTATTATGCTGAATAAAGTATTGCTTCTGTAAGGGTTAATGCACATGTATATATAGAGTCTGGCTCCTTATCTTTCACCAAGTTGCTTTTTCTTCCCTTTTGCTTGACATTTTAGCTTATCACGTTGTTCAGTATGCAACCAGCTCTTCCCTCAATACTTGGTAATGTAACCACTATGAATAAGAACCTTAGTTTAGAAACGATGAAAGATGAAAATGAGAAGAATCATTGACCCTAAAAAGGCAACATATTACTTAACTACTGAAACAAAATTACATTATGACTGCTGTAGGTATAGTACTTGTTGTATAGTAGTAGAGTATTTGTTGACTGGCTAACAAAGTTAACACCCTTGTTATGACACTATATGCATGCGCGCACACACACACACACACACACACACACACACACACAAACACGTGTGGGAGGGTAAGTGGGTGTATATGTGTATACATATAGTGGCTTATGAAATTAAACAAGTCTGTTGTTACAAGTTTACTTATGCTATTATGTAACTTGGCAGAGGGAAATTCTCAAGTTGATCATTTAAATAAATCTTCAGGGCTGACGTCATGCACTGAAGGCTTTTTAAAATGCATTGCTAATGGCCACCTAATTCTTTACTGAAAATGGGTATATTCTTTACCCCAGAAATGCAGATCGATCTCTCCATTAAGGTTGGTCATCTCCTACAGTACAACTATTGATTGATAATTTATAGGTTTAATTATAGCGTGAAAAGGATGGATTTTAATTGAGAATCAAGATTCAGCAGGAGAAATTCAAAGTATATTAAATGGACCATTTAAAACTCAAGTGAAGATCAATAAAAACAATACTACTTTGAGAGATTCACATGCTGGAGAGTGTTTGACCTGAAACAAATAATACCAAAACCAATCCACTTTTGTTTGTGTGCAGATCATTTTGTTAATCAAGACTATGATAAAATTGTAAGCAGCGAGTTGTATCTTTATAACTTGGATATAAATACACACACACATTATATATATATATATATATGAGAAAGAGAGAGAGAGATGGTGTAGGCATTACAAGACAAATATCTAAATAACTAAGAGATTAGTTGATGTTTTTTTAAATATCTTTATAAACATTGACTCCATAATTTGTAAATTGGTTGTAAGATATCTTATACTCTCGTGATGACTTCACTGTACACGCATAGCTCATGATTCAACACAAAAAAATGCAGAAATAATGTTAGA
Source organism: Amia ocellicauda (assembly GCF_036373705.1). NCBI lineage: Eukaryota > Metazoa > Chordata > Actinopteri > Amiiformes > Amiidae > Amia > Amia ocellicauda. Next base: position 28,667,494 of record NC_089854.1, on the reverse strand, counting down.
TGAAAAATTACATTGCAAAAATCTACAAGGTTATCAGTTTTAATACTTTATATTATGTTTTGAATAAATCAATATTCTTTGGTTAGGTTTCCTAATTAAGGGTAATACCAAGTTTATAATTTAGAATTGGCAGGGGTTGGATATTTGTCAGTCCTAATATATGATCCAGTATTATCTACAACACTAGCAATTCAGTTTTTACCAGCTGTGATTGATTAACAGTAATAACAAATAGTTTAGTTCTCAGGGTTTGCTTGTTTCATATTTTAACTCAGAAAAAGTTACTTTTATTTATTATAATCTTCTGAGTCCTTGAGGCCTATGCTGATGATAAGAAATACAACCTGTGGTAACACAGCATTTTGTTTTACATTTACTTTCAGTTTTGTGTCACAATAAGCCAAGCACTGATATTAAATGGTGAATTTATAATGTGTGTTAAATCATTAGTATTGATCTTACTGCCATTCATTAATCGGAGCTATACAGCAACCATCCCACTATGTGTCTGCTAAATGCATTATTACATTTGGTCTCTAGTTTCATCCAAATGAACCAACATTTTTCCTAGTTGGATGTCCACATGTATTTTGATGTTCCTGTAAAACATGCTGAAAATATTTACACAGCATTATTCAGTAGCTTCACACAAACATTGTTAAGGCTGCATATTTTATCTTTCTTGTTTTTATGGAGGACAACACACTTCATCTGTTATTTCGGAATTTTCAAATGCACTCTTGAATAATGCTGTTTTATTTACATTGGAAACTATCAGAATGTGGTCAAAAGGAAAGATTATAAGCTCCTGTGTATCATCCATATTGGTTTTACTGGATGCCACTATGCAAATGACCCCTTTTAACTTACTGTGTCAAAATGTCTCCAATGATCCTCTGTATAGACTATGTAGAGGAACTTTGACGTTTCCCTTGGGAATTCATGCATACCATGTAATGTAAGTATATGTGCATGAGATGCATTTATGTATTTCAATCAATGTATCTACGTGCTACCAACTGCCTTTGAACAAGACTGCCAGAAAATACACTATCATAAAAGAAAGAAGGAAAACAAAATTGGACTGTCATCCAGTGTCAGCCAGAAAAAAAAAAAAAATCTCAAATCAACATCTGTGAATGAGGGTTAGGGGTTAAAGGTGTTATTTTGAAGTTTTCCAGAAGCTTTAAATATGATAACTAACAATGATGCTGCTTTAGGAGATTAACAAATCTGTGCCTTTCTTCTGAAGCTCAGTTTTGATTAACAATCTCCGAACCAGGACTATTCAAACTGGATTTTCTTTGCAAGACCAATAAACCCCTGACATTGTCCTGGGTCACCCACACTCCTGAAGGCAGCTGGTACTTCTGACAGGAAGCCCCATCTTCCATCAGGAATTAAAAATGTAGCTCAGGTTTACCATTTTTGGGGGTGATGTACTTCTGTGTAATTATAGTAATGCAACATTATTGCACCGAGAGACATTTGTATCAGAATTCATTGTTGCATATGCAGTGTATGCGGCAAACAGCTTTCTTTGCTCTAAGTACATAATTCCCTGCATTGAAACCCCTACTTTGCATCATCTTCAATATCATAATAATTATTATTATTTATAATAACATTAATAATAATATAACCACCTAAGTTACCTTTATTACTGAACAAGAAGGAAAGTACAAACCTACTATAATGATGAAACATTAAGTCATCATGTTTTTTAGTTTCTTGGAAAGTGCTCACAAGACCAATGTGGTCACAAGAAAATGTCTTTAAAAGCCAAAGTGAAACAATTAAAGGCTTTACTGTGTGTGCATCTATCTGTGATTATGAGTGGTATTTAATTTACATTAAAATAAATAAGCATCACGCAATACACATAAAATAAATGTGAGGTATTAAAACTTCAACGTGAGGCTAAAAAACTGGGGAAATTAGGCCTATTTATTTCTATCCATTGCTGTTCTTGGCAGCAGTGATACTGACATATCTGCCATAGTAGGTGGAAAGGCTGAGTTAGCAGCCTTTCCAGACCTTTGTCAACCTTGACCTTAGCAATCCGGACATCTCAGGCCTGAGTAACCTTTGAACTCTCAGGATTACGCTCGAGTTGTCTCCTATTGTCAGGACAGAGACGCCACTTCAAACTCAGCTTGGGGAAACCCAGTTTCTGTGAGGAAGCAGCTTGAAGCCTGGATCTGCTGCCTTGCTGAAGGGGCTGGCTCTCTATTATGGCAGTAACAGGTGCATGGTGGAGTCTGGGGGGACCAGGCTTTGCGTCCCACCTCTAGAATCCAATCAGCAGTGCACAGTAAAGTCAGTTCATGAGTGACATAATGATTAAAGAACACCACCACTGTGTAGTCCTGTTTCATAAAAAGCCTGTATCCAATGCTTTATGTAGTATTTTGTATTATTTTATATTAATATCTGGAATCTTACCGTGAGCTGATTTCAAAGCATAAGAAGGCAATACTATAATAACCCAGAAAAATATAATTGTATCACTGAATAAAAGCAGAAGAGTATTTAGTTAATAATAGTTAATAATCACCATATTCACTGTTCAGTGGACGCCATCATCACCAATATCTGCTTTCAATGGTTCTATTTTTATCACACTTACTTACTATGACCGGAGGATAATTATAGTTAGACCTCATAAATGTCATTGTGAAGACTGCTACAAACAAACACAAAGTTGGTCATTACTGTTCCCGCAAACTGCTGTCATTTAAAGACAAACAAATAGATCAAATAAAACATAGTAGCACATGGAGAGCAAAATACAGCAGCAATATAGCGCTTTATAAGTTCACCTGCTTCTCCCTGTCATAACTGCTTCAGAAACCTCTTAACCGTTTATGCATGCAGACTTGAATGACATACCGGCATCAACTCAATGCATAGAAGTGATGCTTGTTTACTGAATTAATTAAACGAAAATAAATACTAGAAAACAGCTCAAGCATATTAGCCCCTCCAGTGGAAAGTTAGCATACACTGCACAGCAGGTACCATTATCTTAGAATAGCAGGGCTTCGTTAAAACTATGGCCAACAGTCTCCAATTAGCGTTAGGTTTTTGGAAGCCAAGAACAGAAGGTAATAAAATACCTGTTTAAGTAGCTGCAACGCTGGGTGTTATTTCTCTCGGATGAAACTGACTGAAGCTGCTGGGGATGAAGCGCAGAAGCCTATGCATTTAACAGGCTGCTTCATTACTGTTCTCCGAGTCTGTAAAGTTACCGTGCAGTAAGAGCCGGGATATAAGAGCCCTGCGCTGTCGGCTCACGGAAATAGCCGAATCATGAGCACAGAGGGGCAGCCGGGCTCACGGAAACAGCCGAATCATGAGCACAGGGGCAGTCAGGCTCACGGAAATATTTAAACTACTTAACTCTGCACGGGTGTCGTGGGAACTGCTTTAAGCGAACTTCAAGAGTCATACTTTGACATATTATTATTTGCAGAGGGATTATTATGACATCGTCCCTACCATCGTGTCAGGGATGTTTCTTTGACATCAAATTTTATTATTTTTATATGCAGCTGGTCAGCTAACCGTTTTTATTTATTTATTTAAACCAGAGCATTTCCATTCTGTTCAAAAAAGGGAAAATATTAGCCCACGTTTTTCTTGTTGTAGATTTGCAATCGTAAAAATAATAATTATTAGTAATAATACAATTAATTCTTAAGTAATACAAATAACACAACGAAAGTAAAAGGGAATTATACAAGTAGATGCAAAATGACCCTACAAGCCTGCCGTAGAAAACTGGTGCAGATGCTGACCAACCACTCTTGCACCTGTTGACAAAAATTGTGCAAGCTGCAATGTCTGCAATGTGGCAAACGGATGTATTGGGCTAGCAGATGTGAAAATCTGCACCTAAATGCATTTAATAACTTGATTTATCACAAAAAAAGATGTGAAAAAGAGGCCAGAGTCCGTCAACAATGGTGGAGACCCCTCCCTCTCACAAGAGGAGTTTCTTAAAGGTGGCAGCCCCAGAGATGAAATGTAGAGTTTGAATTTGAAGGGATATTAAGCAATGGTGATGAAAAATCAAGTGAGATTAAATAACACATTAAAGCACAGTTCTTAAACTCCATCATGGGTCTGGAATTCTTATTAGAAGTGTGTTTCTATGTTTTTAATGTTTGCAGACATCTGTTTACCATTTAATAACATTGTTAGTTGCCATCTCCTCTTACAATAGCTATTAAAGATCAGAAAGGGAAGGCTCGTGAAGTGTAATGTGCTATTAAATAAACACATTCTGACAGAAACAGGTTCCTTAAAATGTACAACTGCAAAAAAACCAAATGTGTCACAAAGCACAAATATCTTATGTGGTAACCTTTATGTCTTAATTCAGTAGTATAATGTTATTAAAAGGGGTTGGGGGGGTCTGATAGTTAATCCTTTAAGTATCACATTTCCTGATCTAACCATTCATTAGAGAATGGATTGTAATTTTTTAATGTTACGTTCTGTCTACGACCCATACTTACATCACCGTGTTCAAAAAACATTCAGAACACATTAATTGCCCACATCTTGTAATCATTTGGATTATCTCATTACGTCGCTTTTATTTAAATGGTGATGGGGTTGAAATTCCCTAATAATGTGACCTCACTCCTCTCCGATCTAGCAGAGTTCATGTTGCTTTTGCTAAAAAAAAAAAAAAAAAAAATGTAAGACAAAAATAGAATACCTCTGATTTGTGTTTGTGTTTCTGTTGGAAGACTCCCATGTGCTTTCTGCTGGATTTTGTACATTCTAGCCATCAACTTATTTTTGTTATTGAATTCTTTCCCTGAAGAAATGGAAAGCCGGAGCAGTTACCAATCATGGCCTAGACGGCAAATAGTTTAGAAAACTATTGAAAATAGCCATGTTATGACTCTGTTTCTCCAATGTATTTAAAGGTTATGTCATCCCTGGAACATTATAAAATTCTTCCTTTTTTTGTAAATTCTGAACACAATAAACATCAAGATCAGCATGAATAGCCACAACAATAACAACAACATATCGCTAGCCTTTTTTGTGTATACATTTCCAGACAAAATGTTATGTTTTCAGTGGCAAGTGTTGTATGGGTTGTTATGTAATAGGGCAAAGGTTGTATCATGCTGTTTGTGCAGGCAATTTTTGAGCTGAAAACTGTAGATATGGTACTGGTATCATAATAACAGTTTCAGAGCCTCTAGTTTGCACTGAACACCATCAAACTGTCACTCTCATGTTGACAATTCTGTCACAAAAAAGCAGAACTTGTAACACACACTCACTTGTAACATGTGCAGCCACAATGACGACATCAGGGTGAGTGTAACATTAAAAAGTTCAATCATATCTGCTAGATTAGATGTGTTTGTTTTAAGTTTGGCTTCACCAGATATTACACTACAATTTGTAAGCCTGCAATGAACTGTAAATCTCCAAGCCTCTATTTTTCTTCTTAAAGACATATACATCCCCTACCCACAATACTATCTCTAATAATAAATATCATCATAATTATAATCAATATACAATGCAGTCAGGGCCCAAGACAAGAGAGGAAGGAAATTATATAGTCTGACTAAAACATGTTCTTGATAAAGGTAGTGAGAAAACTATTAGAAAAGAAGTTAGTGGAAGTGATCCAGGCTCATCTGTTTACCCTCTGTCTGTCATGCAGTATTTGTCAGGTACATTTCTTAATTGCCTTGCTTAACTAACAATAAAATGTATTTTGTTTCTCTCAAGATATGACTTTTAAGATAATAACTCTCTGGGGTTAAAAGAAGGTTCACAGACTTTGGTAAGAATATGTTTTTCTTGAATATATTTAAAAAAGGTAAAACAAATTGATTTTTACTCTCTAGAAAGAAAGATACTTTGTTAGTGTCCACAAAAGCATAGTTGCAAGGTTACCTGACAGATAATATTCAGCTTATTGGAAAGAATGCTATCCATGCAATAACAAAACAAACAACAAAAGTTATGTTGTGCAAAGTGAGCCTATTAAAATAACACTTATTTGAAAACTCTTTCTATACTATGGCTTTAATTCTGGCCACATATAAATTAATTTCATAAACAGTAATGAAAGACTAAGTAGTATGCTGTCCATTGCATTTTTTAAACAAAGATGTCAACAATGATAAACTATGTAAAATGACATGAGGTCAAAATTATTGTGACTCCTGCAAATCTTTCCAAAATAATTATAAGATGACAATATAAACTAAACGTAAAGCATTACTTTTAGGTCTGCGTGGAGTTGGAATACATATACTTTATGGTTTTTTTTATGTGTTTTACTGATACTTTTCCCCAAAGTAAGTCACACTGAAGAAGGGACAGTTAAAAGCCACAGGGCAAAGGTTACACAGAAGTGCTACAGAGCTGAAATGCTAACATGCTGCTCTAAATTTGAAAGGATTAGATTAGGATGCATAGGTGCAGTCTGAGTAGGTGAGAACCAGGCTAGAACTGTGACAGCATTTCCAAGGTTGCAGGGAGAAGAGAGAGGGATGATGTGATCAACTGAATCCAGAGCTGTGGAAAGGTCAGAATGGAAAAGGATTGTAGGAGTGAATCAGGAGGAGCAGCAAGATGAACATTAGTACTGTAGAGCAAACGCGTGTGGAGTGCGCAGGATAGAAACCAGACTGGAGAGGGTTGTGCGATGAAAGTGGACATGTTACAGATAAACTGTTTGTTCCAAGTTATTAGAGGAAGGGGAGTTAAAAAGAAAAGGCAAATGCGAGGGTCATAAGAAGGCCTTTTGATAACAGGAATTATGTGAGCCTTTTAAAATTCAGAAGGAAAGTAGTCAGATTGAAGAGAGCGTTGTGGTTATGTATTATGTCAAAGAAAGCTGTATAATGTAGTCCTGGACTTTTAACCTTTGCTTTCCTGTAAATATGTGCTCTGGATTTAATTTTTTCCTGTATTAGATAGCTTAAACATTTGATCAGGCATTAACTAATGTTCGGATGGCAGACAACTCCCAATTCCACTTCACTCTGCCCCAAGCTCAACCAATGAGATAAAACAACCTATCATAAATACCACATGACAAGTTCCCTTCCCCTGCATCTGTAGTTCACTTCCATAGGACCCCAACCATGCTCCCTCTTGCTTCAACAGAACAACATTCCTCCACCTCCCCAGTCTCCACCTTTGCATCAGCTCTTTGGCTCCATCCACCATGTGGGGAGTTCTGATGGCCTTGTCCTCATGGCATGCAGGTACTTTATATAAAAAAACACATATATACGCATGTTCTGCAACCAAGAGATTAAGTCAGTCACAAAGTCACAACTCACCCTAACACACTGTATGTATCGCTAGGTGGAAGTAGTACCAGTGGGGTTTGTAATGGGGTTTTACACTGGGAGTATATTCTGTGCCCGCTCTACATTTTATCCATGGTTTTGTTAGAGAGATCCATGTTCAGTAAAATGGTTTATGGGAAACTGGATTTACGCAAAAAAAAGGGACTGTAAATCGTTAGTATCTTTGGAAAAGAGAGATATCACTCATTGTCTTTCTGTAGTGCGAGACTGTGGGTTTGTTGATACAAGATGGCTTGTAGCACCATGAGTCTGGGGCTGTTTATGCTCTTACATTTTTGTGAGCAAACAGCTAAAACTATTTTAAAGTGCCTATTTTTGATTCTGACACAGACTATGGAATGCATGGCTCTGAGCCAGAGACTAAATTTGTCTGCAGGATATTACCCCATAATACTGTCTGACAGTAATTTAATATTTTAGTGACTGTATAAATGTGCTGCAAGGGGCTGGGTGACTTTGTTGATTATTCAGAAGATGACTGAACTCCTGCCGATGGTTTAACCCCTATTTAAAGCCCAATAAGATGTCAAAAACATGCCACATGTCTGCAGAACCTCAAAATCCTGCATAATGTAACAAATCAAATGTAATGCACTGTGTATTGACAATGAACATCAAACCTCATATCCTGGAGTTTATTATATAGAACATTGTGGTTTTTTCACTTTCTTTTAAAAGCTAGAGTTTCTGTGTTTATGTTTTTATGTTTTGTTTTTCAAAATATGATCCTTATTACATTCAGTAGTACTGACCTCATTACATTATGATTTTTTAGTAAATTCAAAATACTTTAAGCTGAATTTCAGTTTCTAGTCATAGCGGTGGTCTTCAGTAAGATTTGGATTGAAATACAATACAAATTTGGGCAGTGTGCATCTTAGTAAAATAAAAAACATTTAACACAATAACATAACCTTTTTTCTTCTTTAATAAATATCGATAGGAAATCCCAATGCATAAATCTACAGTCTCACAAAGTAATAGAGCAGTGCAAGCCAACAACAATCCCAGCAGAATGCCACACACAAAGTATATTCATCATGTAATGTCCTTAGAAAATGATGTGTTGAAATAAGGTTATGTTTCTGAGGTTGTTTTATTTTCTTTCAATCAGCAAATTCGCACTTCAATAAAATAAAGACTGTCTGTGTTGGACTATGCTGTATGGGTAAATCAAGTATAACTATGACTCCCTTTCCTCTCTCCAATTAATTGTATTTTGTGCACTATCCCTCCAGCCCCAGACTAATATATATATATAATATGTCTTAGCAGATGCCTTATCCAGGGTGATTTACAACTGTTACAATATATCACATTATTTTTAAATACAATTACTCATGTATACAGCTGAGTTTTAACTGGAGTAATCTAGGTAAAGGTAATCTAGGTAAATCCATCTCCTGGGATTGAACCCATGACTCTCCACTTCACAATACTAACCACTACTCTACACTACTGTCCTATATATTGGTAGATAGGTTATAGGAAGCTACGTATTGTTTAATCCACATTGACTGTAGACGTTACTAAATGAATTAATTGGGTGTACTGAGAAAATAATAATAATAATGACATCATAGTAGGAATTGTATATTTGTGATTCATTTCAACATTTTAACTCGACACACCACAAAAGTGGAAATAAATTCTTGTTCCTCGCATTTGACCTTGCCCCATGACGCAATGTTTACAGACAGAGCAGTCCAAGCACCAAACACATGTAAGAGTACACAATTGAAAACACATTTAGCACACTATTTCAAGAAGAGGCCAGTTATTTTTTATTATGTTTTGAAGGACAGATCCTTTCTCCAAGGCGTCAAGAGGGATGCTTCTCTCTGTTGAGCAGCAAATGGAATAAACACAGCCAGCAAAACTGGACGATGAAGAGACGAGCCACTGAACGTAGCTGACAAAAGCAAGCAATTTGCCAAGTTGCATAAAAAAGACATTTCTGGAGCTATTGAAGTGAATTTCAAACATTTGTTTCTAATTAGGTCTGGCTCCTGGGATTAGCCCCAGAAGATAGGTTCCTTCTGAACATTTCAACTTCTATAAACAACCAATCTTCTTGTTACTAAGCTGATGGTTTTCAGGCACACTCCTGTGCAGTCCTGCCAAGACATCTACATGGTTACAGTGTTACACTTTTGACTAATAATCTTATTTTGAATATTCATTTACATCACACATAAAAAATCTTGCAGTTCGCTGTGCCAAAAAACATCTAAATACCATGTGTCATTCTGTTATCCTAAAAACTCAAACTTTAGACTGTAATTGTCGTTAATAGTAATTAGTAATAAAAAATACATTAAATATTTGCTTTCAAATACAGACTTAGCCAGTATCAGTCAGCAACATTGTTTGATATTTACATTTAAATATATAGTCGGTTTGAAAAGAAACCCTAAAATGGCCATTGATTTAAAATGTATACTTACGATGTTGCATTTGTGTAGTTGCCTTTTTTATCTTTCAAAGCAACATGAGTATAAATTAATAACCAGCAGGGTTTTTTTTTTATTCTTTATTAAAATGTGAAATTCCCTTTGCATTTTAAAAAATAAATGCATATGATTTGATTGTTTTTCCATTTCCATGGATTTGATTTCAAATTACTTCCCTCATATATTTCACTGGTGATTTGTATAGGATATCATTAGTAATCAAGTGACCTAACCCTGGCCAACAGTAACTGTTCCTCATTAATATTGTATTTTGCACTTTGCGTCACCTGGTCTTACCTTCAGTGGAGTTTGGTGGAGTTTGATCTTTGGCAACTATATCTAACATTATTTTTTTTGTTATGCATTTCAAAATTATAACTTTAATCAGTAAGCATAGTAATATTTCAGCTGTGTCTTGGTAGTGATTTGCGTAGCTTTGATCATTTAGGGGAAAAGACTGGGAAACAGTTGAAAGCACTAGTATTTAATGAGTTACAGGAAAGCCCAGTGACTTGAGACTTTGTCATTCATGTGTCGTTTAATTTTCTGCATAAACAAATCACACTGTTAGATGTACATCGTGTACCTCTTACTCTAAGATGTTATATGGCTATTTTGTTTGGTAAAATTCTAGGAGAATATTCTTATAAGGCTGGAAGGGTGACTGTATTATACAGTTTCCCCCCTATTAACTTCTACATATCTGCCATATCTGCAGTGAGTATAGTGGTTGTACGTCCAATCATTCAATACCAATATACGACTCATGCACTTTGCCAATTTAAATCTTTTATTTTTCTATTTCTAAAAAAAAGATTTTAATATAAACAATTGTCATTATTATAAATAAAAATGTACTCACTGTGTACAAACACAGTAGGTTTGAGATAACTTGGGCATCCTAATTCCTGAACTCCCATAACTGCAAATTGTTCAGGGCTTAATTTGCAGTTTATTAAAAATTAGTAGATCCTTCATCCAATGATACAACTACTGTGTGGTCTAAGAAATAGCAAGTACTCTCCTTTCCCAGCTGGTAAGCACCATGTACTATTTTTAATCTCTGATTTGTTTTCACAAAGGCTTTTTTATTGTGAAGCTTATCTACCAGGGTTATATTTAAAAGTGTCACATCCAGAGGTTATGTGACATTGAAGCTATGGATAGTACTATAGCATTTTGTGTTCTTTTTCCAGATACCAGGCCAGTGCTCCTTCGGGATCAGTCAGTCAGGCTTTGATATCCATAAATAGGCTTGTCAACCTTCCAGGACTGTCTTGGAGTCTCCAGGAATTTCCAGAGGAATTTCTCTAGGACACTGCTTTAAGAAACCAATCTGAAGAATCATTTGGAGTAGTAATAGCGATTTATATTAATTTTGTTATTGGGTTCTTGTTTGAGGTTTTTGGAACTGAATATGAAGTTACACTAGTCCTCTCTGACTGTATTCTTGGTGTCGTTTAGCTTCGGTATAGTGAAAGAATGCTTTACTTAGGGTTAGGTGTATATCTTCAAATTCAATTTAAACATGCATCATGACTGACGTAAACAAATATAAAGTTTCAAATTCGGCATAGCTTGAAATTATGATGTTGCCCAGGTCTGAGGATCTTAGTATTGCATTGTAAATGCTAATCATGTGGTATGTAGGTAGGTTATTGGTTTAAGGAGTGGTGATGTGACTTATTCTAAGATGCTACTATTGTTGGTGCTGAGATTTCACTTAATCATTCGTGATGAATACATTTACTCCCTCTCTGAAGACACGCTGGCAGTGTCCTACACAGCACTCAAGTCAAGTTCCAGGGAAAAAGGCTGAATCACAGTCCTATACTTGTATGTACATTCTGGGCCGATGTTAATAGTAAAGTAGTTGTAGTCTATTTTTGCAGGATCCAAATACCGTATTAGGAAGAATAATGATCAAATAAATCATACAGAAAATTAAAAGCTTGTTTTTGTTTGTTTGGGTGTTACAAGGTCTAATACAAGCTATTAACAGCTGTAATTTACAGATATGGGTCTGGGATAGGTCCTGAATTTTGAAAGAATCCCAACTTCATGTTTTTGTTTGTCATTATCATTGTCAAGAGCTTATTGGGAGCATCTGGGTGTTCCATCTGTGAAGGATACAAGTACAAGGAGAAAGTCAAATCCAAAAAGGCTTTGAAACAGATGAGCCTAACTGAAATGTCAAAGTATAACAAGTAAATGTTGGAATGTGAATAAAGGACTTGAAATTGGGAACCAGTATGTGATAAGAGATGGATTGAATGGTGATTGTTTGATGGATGGGTTGAACTACAGTGTTTTAGATCAGAAAGCAACCATTTATCTTTACCAAAGAGTCCGTTATTAAGATTTATATTTTATAAGACAGTTTTGCCCAGGGTCTTGTCTTTGTTTTTTTGTGGAAGCTACCCTTTATAGGCATAACTAATGTGAGAGCAGAGGTCACCTCAGACAGAGAGACCCTTGAACCCTCAATAAAGAACATTTTGTTGCAAAGGATGTGGAGGAGAAGAGGAACATGTTGTTGGGCATGCTGGGAAAGGTGAAACTTTTAAGTAAGGTTTTAGGTTTAACCGTTGATAAAGTCAAAGTAAACAGTCACCCACCCAGGAACCTGCTGAGTTGTCTGAATACAGAACTGCTTTGCCTCCTATAGTAACTGTGATTTAATACATGGTGACATCTGATTCCCCTATTTGACCCAGGTGCAAAATATTGAAGGGGTTCTTGTGCTTGTTAATAAGAAATACATTTGTTTTATATATACACACAGACACACACACATATTTAGGGCAATGATTGATATGGAAACATATGGATTTATTATAATACAGTGAAAAGCTGCTAAAGATTGGTGTTCACAAATGAAGCTGTACTCCCAAATATCATAGGAGCCTTCTTCTGCCAGTAGTGGGTTGCATTCAAAGTCAGATGTTGGTTTTTGACAATCGGCATTACAACCAGCAGTCTGTAATGTGATATTTTGGATGACAGTGATCTGCCAGGATCAATGTTTAAGGTGAGGCCTGGATATCTATATGCACACAACTGAAGCTGAAAGTATGAAGCTGTTCAATTAGAATTAGAAAGAATTGAAATATTCCATTGTCTGCTCATCTATCCTCCATCTAGTGGATCTCTTCTCCAATCTACTTGAAGGGTGAATCAGGACGAGACTCTAGAGACCACATCCTCTCACTGTCCTAGAAACTGCAGTGCTAGAGCAATGGCACAGTGTTCTAATGGTTACAAATCTAAAGGATTACCAGGGTGATGAAACCATGGCAGCACCTATATTTGAAGCCTTTTGTCTCTTGTACCAATGTTGTTGGTAATATATTTCTGCCTTTGGAGTCTGCTATTAATCAGCCCTTTAAAGACAATTCAGCCAGCACCAAACTGGTGTTACTAAAAAAAAGACAATTACATAGATAGAACGTATTAAATTTGATCTGAAAGGAGACCCTAAATATGAAGCTTCACATACTGAAGGTGCCAAATGATATTATATTATGTTATATTTAGTCAAGAGTTCAGGACAGTCTTGGCAAGTCGAGAATTCTCCCTTGAGTTTCTCTCCTTCCAGGAAAGGACCTAATGCTATCAGAACATCAAGAGCACATGCTACAATGCAAAACATCGAAGCAGTATTACAAAACACAGCATTCTTAGTCACAAGAACTGATGTGGTTTTGTTTTGGAGCCTGTGAGGATGCATTCTTTCAAATGGGAACACATGTTCAACAAATGCTCATATCTGTCTTACAGTCTCTGACAAGTCTCAGATACTGTCATCACAGCTTGCGAGTATTAACAAATACCAGCAGATGCACCGCTAGCCAATGGCAGGCTGCTGTGAGTCAGTGCAGAGAGTCCACACAGAGGGGCTGCAGTTGGAAGTGTGGGTTCAGTGAATGCGCTGCACGGGGAGGGATTTAGTTTCGGCCAGAGTTAGTGCAGAGCACGCTGTGCAAAATATTACAATAACAACTCCTGCAGATTTTACTGTTATAAAGTGCAGCAGGTACATTTGCCTATAGGGTAGATCACTGGGGCTCTGGCTACTGACCTTCAGGCGTGCTAATCAGGCACAGATGTCATCATACTTTTCTTGATTTTTATTTATTTTTGAAATAAAATTAATCAAGAGATTAACCAAGTATGCAAACGTCACTGAAGCAAACAGTTTATAGATGCCTGGGGGGCCCAAGATGTAAAGTCAACAAGATAGCAATCAGAGGTCTCGGGAGGAGGCAAGAACTGATGGGGTGAATTGTTTAGATTTAGTTTTTAAAACTTCCAATTAAGTTGTGTTCTGTTTTCTTCTAGGCACTTCAAAGAAAATAATATAGACTGTGTCTGAGGAAACAGTAAATTTCAATAAATCATAGCTTTCTTAACAGCTCTATTGTTACTCTACTAGTTTTTCTTACAAAACAACCTTGTTAAAGTGTTAAAACAATTAGTGAAACATTTAAAGAGTTGCTAATGTAATGGCAACACAATACATTTTGAAAAATTTAAGTTGTAATATACTGAAATGCACATTAATAAACATTTAAAGGTGTTGAGAATAGTTTATTTTACTTTGTTTTAAAATTAAAATAACTAGTCCAGGTTCTTGGAATGAACTATAATCCATAAAGAAAAATGTGGATATACTTTATAACCAGTGTGCTTCCAATAACTTTTACTAATCTAAAGTTTATGATGGCAATGTTATACTTGTAAAAGACAAATTGAAACAGTGTTTCTATTTTAGCTTTATAGGGACTGGCCTATCTTGCATACTAAAAGGCAGAATTTATAGTAAAACAATAAAATAAATGAAGGTGAGATCAAAGTCTACAAGTATTTACTTTATGTTCTATGCAACAGGATTCAATATTTACTATTTTACACACACACCATTATATATATTAACCAGGGATTACAAATTTACAGTTTCTATAAAATTAATCAAATCATTTTTACTCTCTGCATCTTTGCTATAGTAGTCTGTCTTTTTAGTGGAATTTATGGTGCACAGAGGATAGAGTCATTAAATTGTACACACTGATAAAGAATCCATAGTAAGTAAGTAAATGAGAGATCAGTGATTGGAGAATGCTAGATTTTATTGAACCTCTAAACAATTAAGACAAGTTTTCTCTGATTTGAATAAACTTCATAAATATAAATAGTGATATTATGCAGAAAATGTGTACAACAGAAAATAAACAATAGATTTAGGAGAATACAGAACTGTAATTTATTAATCATTTTTGAATCCTCTGTTCTTCATAAATATAGAAAATGCAAGCTTCAGTCTCAACATTACAAGTGGTGATAAAGTGAATTTATAGCCATCATTTAATGGTCTGTGTACATGTGTTTAGAAACAGATGACAAACAGTGACCAAAAAAAGAAAAAAAAAACAATTTTTCTTTTAGCTTTCTCTGGGGTGTCTAACCAGCATGCACCAGTGACTTTAATATGACAAGGGATTATGAAGTATATTCCTTCAAGGCCAATATAAACATCACAGTGTTGTTTTAAATCCTGTTGGCTGTGTAAAGAAAGCCAAGGATTTTTAAGCTTACATCATAATTAATTAATATCCATTTAGACTACTCCGAAGTTTTTAAAAATTCACAGATTAATTCTTTTTGTGTGTATAGTTGGCTATAGTATGCATTAAAATTCAGCATTGTACTGATACATATGGTATAAAGGTTGCTCACGGAGGAGACAATGGGAAAAAGTGAAATCTGAAGAAATAATAACTTATTATGGCCCTTTCATCAATAGCATAGATTATGAATGGGTCTTCTACTCCTGTAGTGTTTGCACACCATACATTGTTTACAGCCTGACAAGCTTCAGTATATTAATCCATACCTCCCAAACTGTACTGGCGTTTGCTACAGTAACAGCTGTGCTCCCAAGCTGGCCGTTCCTCCCGCTGCTGCAGACTGTCCGGCCAGGGCAGAGCAACTGACAGAGGAGGAGTCTCAAATCTTGCATTTCTCAAGGCAGACACACTATATATGATGCAAGGGCTTTTTGCAACTGGGTGATCAATAGACAACAACACATACAGACGGCTGACAAATTAAAGGAAAAACCTGAGTAAATTAGTGGAATGCAGATGCCTCCAAACAGTGTACTGCACAATTAATACAATTAAGCAATTAACATCCTATTAAGCTCTGTGTTATAATAATGCTGAGCAGGCCCAGATGACCTCGATTTTGGATCAAGATGGCAAGAAGAAAGGAGCAAAGTGACTTTGAAATAGGGGTCATTATTAGGGCACCATAGGCACTTGTCTAAGTGATATGGTCAGAGTCATCCTTCACCATATTCTCGACAAGTGGGCGAGTACATGTGTGGCGACACCAAGAATACAGTACAGGCCTGACTGCTTGACCCCTACAGTGAGGGGGTCCGGAGGCTCTGTTATACTGTGGGGGGCATTTTCCTGGCATGGTTTGGGTCCACTTGTTCTCTTAGGAGGGAAGGGTCACTGTAAATCATTACAAAGTTATTCTGAGTGATCACCTTTATCCTATGGTGAAACATTTCTATCCTGATGGGAGTGGTCTCTTCCAGGATGACAGTGCCCCCATCCACAGGGCACGAGGGCTCACTGAATGGTGTGATGAGTATGAAAATGATGTGAATTATATGCTATGGCCTTCACAGTCACCAGATCTCAACCTAATTGAACAGCTATGGAGATTTTGGACAGATGTGTTAGACAGCGCTCTCCACCACCATCATCAAAACACCAAATGAGAGAATATCTTTTGGAAGAATGGCGTTCCATCCCTCCAGTGGAGTCCAGAGACTCGCAGAATCTGTGCCAAGGTGCTTTGAAGCTGTTCTGGGGGCTCGTGATGGCTCAACACCTTACTGAGACACTTTATGTTGGTTCTGCCTTTAATTTGTCACCCATCTGTATGTCATGTATTTGTTTCTATGTTTGTTTATTTCTTTATAATGTAATATGATTAACAATATATATATATATATATATATATATAATTTAAAATTTATACAAGCAAGATGGCGCCTGATCTGGGTGCTTCAGCAAGCTATAAATGCTATAAAACTCTTTTTCCTTCTCTGTATTTCTTTCCTTTCTATTAAAATAAGTATGGCCATATTGGAGAGGACTAATGTGTGCAGGTACATGAAAAACAGAGACAAGGAGGTGAAACAACTTGCTTTTAAAATTGTATTTTGTTTTATTACAAGTTGGACTTTGTAATTTGTAATTATTTAGATTATGAAACATGCATTTAATTAAGAATACTGTGTCTGCACTGGTGCCAAACGGAATGTGTTCCTCATTATGAAATAATTATTTGTGTTATTACTAAACACACAATCACCAATATTACTACTACTACTTCTACTAATAATAGAACTAAAGAAACACAAATTGCAAAGGGATTGTAACACAAAGGAATTGTGTTTTGCCTTCTGCTACTGTGAACCCTAAAGAAGCCGAAGATGTCTTGCATGTGGTTAAGAGGGGGACAGACTCGAAGCACTTTTATGAATCTAAGCACCACATTTTTCTCCAGCCCTAACAATGAATGTGGCTCTGCTCAATGCAGTTGCAAAGAATAAAAGGGTAAAGCCACAAATCAATCACTTACACGTAAATTGTAAACATGCAGAGGACATGCAGTAATATAAAATGGAAAATTCAAATAAACAAGAGAGTGCCTGTTTGGAGGCATCACAGTAATATTAGTGCTAAGTAATCATTAAGAGCCATAATTCAAGGCCAGTGTATTTTAAATAAACACAATATTTGCAGCGACATATACAAAACCCAGTTTTACTTTATACAGATTACAGAAATCTGTAAGGTGAGAGAGGCTTGCCAGTGTACAGCTTTGGCTCCAGACTCTTTGCTTGGAAATCAAATAAATTCAGTAGAAACAGTAAACAGTATCAGAATTCTGTATTTCTATAGATATCGGATTTATTAAAAAAAAAAAATTATATATATATATATATATATATATATATATATATATATATATATATATATATATATATGGTGATGTTATTGAATCAAAAGGTTCAACATATGAACAATTTGAGGATACATACATTGTAAAAATAAATACAGGGTGGCAAATTTATCAGCATGTAACCTGTTTAGTTCTGACATCTGCACTAGGGGATCTTGGGTGTTCAGTTGGATTTGGTTCTGTGGTTCAGCATCCCTTCCTCGGCCCTGTCCAAGGAACTGCGTCAGTGTTTTCAAAAAGTAGGTTTATGATTTATGATGACCTTCTGCAAAGAGACAAGCTAATTTAGGTAACATTCAACACACATAACATATAGCTTTACCCTGGGACATAACTATTTGCTGTTCCTTTTTTTCTTTTCAAGCAATGGTTAAGATTGTAGTATAATATTGTTGGCATGTTGTACTTCTAAGTCAAAATCTTTGTTATAGATCAAGAATTGATTTATAAAACCCACAACTGGTATCTTTCCAGGAACATTTTCCCTGTAACTTCATGAACAAAATTCCTTGCTTTAATTGAGCTTTAATTGTGCCTGATTACATGGCAATTAGTACGAGCTTAGAAAAATGAAATAAAAAAACATTTAGCTGGAATAATTTTTGCGTGACTTAGGTAATTCATTCACCAATTATGGTTATGTATAGCAGGTGAGCAGTCATGAATCATAGAATAAACAAGTACTTAAGATTTATAAAAATAAAGTGTGTAAACATTCAATTAATATGGCATACGTAATTTCTCCTGCTTTAAGATTTTATTTTATTTTATTTGACTTGGGTCAGCATGTTTGCTCTTTGATATGTTTTTCTATATTGGAGTATTTCTCCACTGTTTTATTGTATTCCTTTGCTTTTCAATCTATTCAAAATCAGTCTATATATTTAATGTCTTAGATCAGCATCTTTGCTAACTTGTATGGAGTTGAAAGAGATTTTCTTTTAAGCATGTATTTTGTGTGTGTATTATGTTTTTATTGTTTCCCATAAGTTCCTAGAAACTGTGGTAGCAACATTCATGTGGGGTAGGTCTGTGTACAACATTGCTTTGTTGTTTTAATTTTGGTTCTGCCTACTTTGTTTCCTGATAGTTTCTAATAAAGTGCCAACACCTGTAAAACACTTGCCGCAAATGATGCATGCGGTTCATATGATTATAAAAGCTAGCCTTTTTTTTTTATGTCAAGAAAAGTGCAATTACAATATGCTCACTGAGAAGTAGCACAACCTTTTTGCAGGCTTAAGCAGTTACTGTTGGTATATTCTGTATTGTATTCTGAGTCTGATTGAAAAATGAATAATGCACAAATTGGTCTGTTGTTCTTCTATATATTTAGCCAAAACCCAAGGCATTACATAAATCATAACATTGTTAAATCTGAAATTGTTAATTATATGTTTTTGATGCAAGACCAGAGATACACATATTGTAATTTCTGGATAGAAAAAATTCAAATTATCCAGAGTAACTCACAATATATCCATTATTTTTACTGGATCAAGTTTAATGAAGTTCCTTGCTCAAAGCAATGTCCTCCACCTGGGATTGAACCACAAACCTCCACTAGCCCTAACCACTACTCCCCACTTGAAAATATCTCAAATTTCTACACACTCACTGAAAATGTTAACAAATTTAACAAGATGGTGCTTTTTTACAGAAAACACAAACTGAAAAAAAGTCAAATTGCTGAAAATAAAGGAGCTGGAGCTGTCATTTGGGGACGCACTGTGAATCTGAGTTAGCAAGAAAAGAAAATACTTGTGTATCTTTCATAAAGGGAATTACATTAATTGTACAGCTTTTCATTTCTGCTACCTCACTTTCCCACAGAGCTCTAGTTCTGTCATATGCTGGTTTAATTAGAAATTAACCATATGCAGCAATTAAAGTAACAATTGTTTGCCGAAATATTAGTTTAAAACTGATCTTTTAAATAAAGTTTTTTTTTCTCCTTTAATATTGTGTCTAAAATGTTTTGTCGATACTTAATATTTCATTTGTGCTCATACTACACCATCCCACCCAGGGCCTTACCCAGGTTGGCTCCCTTTAGAGACATCTCAGAAGTCCCTGATTTCTCAGATAAGAAATGTAGCCATCTCATGCTACTGCTATTTCAAAATACCAGAATATGTAAATTAATTTACATTTCTAAAATGACAGCAGTTTGTAGTTTATTGCATATTTTGGGCAATAGACTGTAGAAAATGTGCTGAAAACAACTGGTCCATTTCAAGACAAAACAAAACAAACTAAACCAATAGTATCGTCAGAAAATAAAAAATGGCAGTGAAAGCAAATGTAGCAATACTGAAGACACCTGATCAAAAATTACACCTAAATTCAAGTATATATTCATATGTGTAGAATTTGGAAATGCTTAAATTAGATCTTTCGACATGTAAAAAGACCCTAATATGCTTCTGTTATTTATGTCATACTGTGGGTCCCAAGACAACCATTACTAAACCAATATCCTGTTTCAGAGTGAGGCATTCTAGCCTGTTGGTCTTGGCCTATCACCAAAGCGTAAAAGTATGAAAATTGTCCAGTCATGGGCCTTCAGCTCTATAAACCACCAGTGTTCCAGAGACCTGATCATGTTTTAAAGAAGGCTTCTAAGATAATGCCTCCAAACAGAAAACTATTTGTTGCTATTTGTAATGCTGTATAGTTGAAATGAGCTGACCACAATGGCCAGCGATTACAGCTATGGAAGTAGAATAGATAAACATTCCTAACTTCCTTTAGGCATTTTATCAGCTTTCTCATAGCCACTGCCCCGCGTTTTACCCTTTACGTCTAAATGTGTCAAACGCCTCCAGAGCCTGTGTCCAGAAATAGCCCGGCATATTGTGTGGCAGTCTTAAAAACAAACGTTACTCCAATTCTCACTCAGCAGGGTGGGTTGAGGTTCTCAGGGAATAACCCAAATAGTCTTCTGTCTTGGGGGAAGCCTTTCTTAGCGTTGTCAACACCACAATAAAATAATAAAGTAATTCCATATATAATGTGAGGAGAGAAAAAAGGAGTGGGGGTGTAATACTTATAGTTGAAATATAAGACCAGTTTAAAATAGTGTCGTACTTGTAAATTGAGATTGCTTTATAGCTTTTGAGTGCTATGCTCTACTTTATGTTTAATCCTTTTGATGCTTAAAAAGTTTAAATGAAAAGTTAGTTTGTATTTTACAGACTGTGAGATAAATGTGAATGTTGAGTTATGGTTTCCCACTTTGAAAACGTCTCTACATTTTGTAAAGACAATCCCTGTGCTCGCTGCAACGATAACACAACCAACGGCAGCAACTTCTTTCATGTGAGAATGCCAGCCAAAATCAAAACTTTAATCAATCTCGCTTTTTGTTTTCGTTTAAAATTGAAAAATCTTCCTGTCTGATCGTTTAAGCTCTCCTCAGTTTCTGGTGCTTTTTGATGACTGTGGTAGGTCATGTTTGCACCAAGAACAGTGAATACGACCTAGACTCCACATTAAATACAATGTATTAATTTGAAATGTGATGTAAATCTAACTACAAAGAGCATTCCCTGGTGCTCAGAAAAATAATACTGTAAAATAACTTAGTAAATTAAAAAACACTGTGAGCTGAAAATAGCTGCCATTTCTGCATCTACAGTGCCTATATAAAGTCTGAACTCCTTTAAAAAATGTCACCTTTTGCTGCCTTATACTCTGGAATTAAAATGCAGTTAAAAAAGAAACATTCATCTACACATCCTAACCCACAAAAAGATATTCTGGAAATATGTGGAAAATTTATAAATGTCCACCCCGCTTGTAATAGCAATCCTATATTAGTTCAGGTGTAAGCAATCACCTTCAAAATCACACCGCAGGTTAAGTGGCCTCCATCTGTGTTCAGTTGTAGTGATTCACATGATTTCAGGATAAATTCAGCAGTTCCTGAAGGTTCCGTCTGCTGGGTAGTGCATTTCTAAGCAAAGAATCAGCCATGAGCACCAAGGAGCTTTCAGAAGAAGTGTTGAAAAGTTGTTGAAAGGCACATACAAATATCAACGACCTTGGTTATTCCTTGGAGCACAGTCAAGACGATTATTAAGAAGTAGAAGGTGTATGGCATCACCAAGACCCTGCCTAGATCTGTCTATCCATCCAAACTGTATGACCAAGAGGTCAATGGCAACTTTGCAATACTTACAGGCTGTTAAGGCCAAGACTAGTCAAAGTTTGCATGTGACAGCAATATCCCAAGCACTCAAGAAATTCTACATCCCATTTGAAGTATGAAAAAACACTCAGGAGATTCTGTCGTCATGTGGCAAAATGAAATGTTTTGTGGTCTGATGAAACTAAAATTGAACTTTTTGGCCTAAATGCAAAGAGTTATGTTTGGTGCAAACCCAACATAGCACATCACCAGAACAACACCATTCCTACTGTGAAGCATGGTAGTGGAAGCATCATGTTAAGGGGATGCTTCTCATCTGCAGGGACTGGGACACTTGTCAGGATAGAAGGGAAAATGAATGGAGCAAAGTACAGATAAGTCCTTGAGGGAAACCAGCTGCTCTCTGCAAGAAAGCTGAAACTGGGACGGAAGTTAGCTCTACTGGAGTGGCTAAGAAACAAAACATGAAATGCCCATAAGTGGCCCAGTCAGAGCCCCAGCCTTAATCCCATCAAATATTTGTAGCATGATTTGAGGATTGCTGTTCATCAACACTCCCCAAGGAACTTGACAGAGCTTGAGCATGTTTTTAAAGAAGAATGGATAAATATAGTCAAATCTAGGTTTGCAAAATTGGTAGAGACCTATCTTAACAGACTCAGAGCAGTAATTGCTACCAAAGGTGCTTCCACCAAGTATTAACTCAGGGGGGTGGAGACTTATCCAATTATGATATTTCAGTTGTGTATTTTAATATAGATGTTTCCCTTTAACAGTATGGACTAAGGTATGTAGATTAGTGGGGTGGGGGGATCCTGATTTAAATGGAGTGGGGTGTAGCCTCTCTATAGGCACTCTATGCATTAACTGGTCTAGAAACATGTCTGTTTCCTTTTTTGTTTTTACAAGGGCATTTTTTATTTTTCTCAGCCAACTGTATATCCCACTGAATCTGCTCGGTTGAATACAGTTGCTTTGTTGCTTTGCAGTGGAAATAGTCCACATGGATTCTATTCTGGGACAGAGGTCACTACTATTAGACCTGTTTTGAAGTTTCAAGTCACACAGCAGATCACACAGGCAGTCCTACTGCTGTCACTGAGTAAAATGTTTCAAAAGTAGCAGAAGGGAAGAGACGTTTCCGTGCTCCATTGAAACACAATCACTCAGAATGTAGTTGAACTAAAATGTTACGTTTCGGACATAGGGGCAGCTCTGTTTTTGTAGTGAACTCCAATAAAATAATCTGGAGCTATAATCTGTAAAGTCGGAAGAAGTTTTCAAGAATGTTTTCTCTAATGTGCTGGTTATCTATCATATAGATTATAGTTTAAGCATACAATTGTGGGGAAATGTTAAAGGAATTAAGCCAAACGCAAGCTGGTAATATATGTAAAAACAGTATACGCTATTGGCTAGTTTGGCTGGCAAATCTGTAGACAGATTGGTGGACACATCTGGAGTGACTAACCACGATTTGAAACTCCGCTTATATGTTATACCTGATTTCTTAACTAACAAGCATTCAAATTATATGATTTCCAAATCATGACAGATCTGTTAAACTAAGATATATAATTTAGCACAGTGTTTCAAGTCTTTGAAAGGATTTTGTGTGTGTCACTTCTTGGGGAAGGAATGCAAGGGTCTTTGTTAGGCCATTTAAATGAAATAAAACAGAAGGAAAAATAAACAGAGGGGTTTCATGTCAGTCTGCAGTTGTACTGCCAGTCTTTGATTGTGTTTTCATTACAAATGCTTTTCCAATAATGCCATGCAATCTGCCTCTCCTCCAGCAGAGTTGGTGCATTATCAATTAGCTATCCAGTAATGTTATATGATCGGAAATTTAATTACTATTGGCCTCAATAAAATGTTATTATGTTACTTACAGTATTACCTTTCAGGACATATGAGATCTGCATAGATATGGAGTCAGATTAAACCAAAACTTTGACCAACCTGCTAATAGAAAACTACAAACCTGTACTCAATGATTGCTTTGCTTTTTGTCACATATGACTTTCTTCTTCAAGTAAATATGCCTCTATCAAGTACAAGTTTATAGTTTGCTATTAGTAGACTGGTCAAAGTTTTGATTTAACCCAACCCATGATCAGATTTCCTTTTCTGGATTGCTGTGTACACTGAAGAGAAAACACTATCTGACAAAAAGCAGAATACTGGTGAATACTTGTCTCACCTGTCAAGACCATTATTGACTAAACTAACTTGACATATTTCACCAGTCCTCAAGACTATATATCAGGTTAAAAAAATCTCCAGCACCTTCTGCTGCTTTAAGTCAGAAATTGTTTGCCAGTCTGTTTGTTTCTAGATGATTGTTGTTGTTCGTGTTGTTATTATTACTATTATCATTAGTAGTAGTAGTAGTAGTAGCTGTCATGGTACTGAATAGTACTGAAATTGGTTGCTTTACCAGCTGATTCAGTAGATCTGACCTATTTATAAATATGAGGCTTTTGATTTTCAAGTATGAATGACAGTTTATTGTAAACAATTTGTCACACATGGCCATGTTTAGTTGAAAAGCTGTGCAAATGTCAATTGAGTCATTTCACAAAAGTGGAAATGAAGTAACAAACGATCTTTTAATAAGGCCAGACAGTATTTCATTCTAAAGTTAACAAACATGAAAAGCTTATATATCTGGCTTCCCTGGAGGCCTGTTCTGTTTGAACATATTTATATTACAGCATAATACGCAAACCTAATCTTTGGCACTCTGGAAACCTTTATAATAACTAGAAATATGTACAGAGACATTCTTTGGTCTTGCCACTCACATATACATTTTTTATTCTTAATTTATCCCTTTTGCTCCTGCTGTATATACAATTGCTTTTACTACAAGTGCACTGTACCATTATAATTGAATATTTAAGATAAATATGAAAAACTTGTAATGGATAAATGGAACAATTTAATTTACATTTTTCCTTCACTTTCACTTTTCAGCATATTCCCCCCAAAATAAACCAAATCAGTGGTGAGGCTTGCTGCATATAGAATTCAAACCAAATCACTTGCTCTTGAATACTTTGAATGTGTTTAAAATCCAGGTCTAGATTGAAGAAAGGGAACTTAGAAACATTTAAACTTGAAAAACTTTTGCAGTTTACAGTTAAATACCCATCTGATTCTATTTAATGGTAATTATTATTTAAATGTTTTGTAATAAAAAATATGATAACTTTTCAGTTGCAGAATTGTTAAGTCTAAGTCTAAGATTTTCAGACAGCGCATTTAGTACTTTTATTAGCAGCATATTGACTTCTTAATGCATTAGTACCCTCTTGTGGACAGACCAAAACCCTGCTACTGAACTGAACCTCCAGCATACAATCACTTGTTGTGTCCATTTTATATTATATTGAATATTGGTAAATGGTAGATGGAAACAGATGTACAATATGATTCCAACTTGAACAGTTTATAAAGGAGAGAGAGAGAGAGAGAGAGAGAGAGAGAGAGAGAGAGAGAGAGAGAATGTATTACCCTGCATGTTAGTAAGTATGAAGTATGAAAAGCCATCTGTAACAATAAGACATGTTATGCAGGTGTAGTTTCAATAGTTTTTATTTTTAATTTTGTAACAAATCATACTGATTATGCAATATTTATTTAGCAGACTTTTCTGTGTTTATATAATGCAGACATATGTTAGTTGAGCTGATCAAATTTATTTGAATATAAATAAATATTGTCCTGTACTTATTTCTTGTTAATGTCACGTAACAGAAATACATACATTTTTCACACATTTTCCCAATCCAAGAATAATAATGATAAAAAATACAATAACAGGATAACTGTCTGATAATATAGTAGCGTGTTAAATCCCTAACAAAGTTTGATTACACCGAGATACAATGCTGATCCAGAAACTTCATAAAATGTCAGAATTTGACTGCAAACATTACATAAAAACAGATGTCTGGGACTAGAACCAGAGCAATTGAATTTTCCAGCTGTGTACTAAATTTGAGGAACAGGATTTAGACTATTACTACACAGTTTTGATAGTCATGGGTCATGTTATTCATTATGGCCACTTCAGTAATATATTAATCAACATATATTAAGCAATTTTCTTTTATACGGTAGGATTTGATATGAAATGGCTTTATAGAAAGTGTTTTGCTTCAATAATATTAAGAGTATATTTATGTGTGAGAATTGTTATGTATAGCTTTTTTTACAGTGAAAGAAATTAAATTAAATTCTCCCACCCTTCCCTTAGTCCTGACTGTCTTAATAATCTTGAATGCAATGAGATTTCACATTTATACGATGTTAAAATATGTTTTCAGGGGAGTTCTTTAAGTAGTCTTTTATTTTCATGTCTCAAGCACAGCATGATAACAGAATACACAATATCACACAAAATATGTCTGATGATATCTTTCTCCACTTTCCCCACCTCCTTTTATGGCAGTTTTTTGCATCGTCAACAATAACAAGAAGGTGATCGAATGTTTGCTCAACTTCTTTGCCAAGTTTGTAAAGTAGCAGTCTTGTCTTTATTTATTTTTTGTGAAACAAGGTCAATGTGTTCTTGAGAGCCTTTCTAACAGTTTCCTTGGAACCACATTTTGGTCTGGTCTGAGAAAGCTTAAGTACCCAAAAAACGAAATGTTATAATTGTGTAATAACATGGTATAGATACTGATTAATACATACCATCTGAGTTGGTAACAATAAATACATTATGAATTATTTTTGATTGTATCATGTATGAAGCCCACAATTACTTTGATTTCACTCTTGTAACAATTCAATAGGCTATTTTAGCATATTAATGTGGTCAGCAATGTACCTTTTAATAACACAGCAAGATACTATTTATATGCCTTCAATGGAGTAGGGAGCAGGGTATAGATCTGTTGAAGAACTTTAGGATTATTGTTTAAATGTAGTTGAGGCAGTGAACTGTAGTAATCAAAACCACTAAGTACACTTAGTCATGAAATAATTTGTACGTTACACTTACCCTTGTAAACAAAATAGGTCAAATTTTTAGATTAACAGTCTGTTGGAAGAAATAAGCGCAAAACACTGTTGCAAAAGTTATACAGTGATTTTCTGCCAGAAAACTAAAAGATCTGTTTAACATTTTCTTTGCTTATAAGGTATGATACTGTTCCAAAAACCTGGATTTCTGTCGGAATGCTAACTCTGTTGGCCGAAAAGCTTCATCCTATATCATATCTGTAGTTTCTCATAGGAACACAACACATCTACCATTACAGTTTTGTGTGGATATGTTTATAGAAATCACTTGGAACTCTTTGTATTTGAAAAAGATATTAAAATGTTGTTAGCATATCATTCCCTTAAATATACAGTATAATGTAGAGATCAGTGACAAGAGTCATGCTGTACTATGTCAGAATATGACCTGAGTCAGTGACCCATCTTTGAACCCACTTTGGTTTTCACATAAGCTGCATGAGGAGGGAACCAAATCACTGTCTTTCTGTCGTTGTTATTGTTATTTTTGCACTCAATATGTACAGAATTCACTTTAGGCCAGGAATGGTTGTTAAAATTTAGCTGGTATAAAAAGACACAGCTATGCAGTGTTTATCAGGGAATCTTCTAGGGAGGTTGGGTTGACTTATTTTATAATGGGGACCAGTTTTAATTGTAGAAATCCATGCAGTTTACAGACTTTCCCTCCTTGTCTAGTGAATCACTCTTGTTTATGGACACTTTTGTCATTCTGCTGTTTTATTTATCCAATATTATTCTTTGTAGCTATCATGTAGTAAATACATTTATTTTGTACTGATTATTTTGTACAGGCATCTACCAAATGAATAAGTAATACTTATGATGATGATAATAATAATAATACTAATAATACATATGTGCATATTTATTTATGTATTTCATTTGTATTTGTTTGTATCATGTGGAACAGTTCCATATGGCCATACAACACTGCTCTAACTGGATTCAGAAGCTATTGGGTTAATATAAAAAAAATGCTTTACATGTTCCCTGGGGATGTGGAACTTTGCTTGTTTGTGTGGGAGTCCATTACATGTGAACTCACATGTCCTTGAAGAGTAAACAACAAAATGCTTGAAGAGTAAACAACAACCAGACCATGATGGCTCCATCCTTTCAATATTTTAAAACAAAATCCTGAAACAGCACACACATATGTCAGCAACACCTAGTGCTGCCTCTTACAGAATTAATCAAAATAATTAATAAATATTATTATTAAACATATCAAAGTTTTTCTGTTTCTGTTGCATCTGTATAATCAGAAGACAGTGAAGAATATTCCTGCTAATGTTCTGTGATGTATTGCTTCAGCACTGTAACAGGAGCAAATAATATATTTCATCTCTCTACATGGATGTAATTTTTTTATCTTATTTTGTTTTGTTTTATTTCACCAGGAAATGTACCCATTGAGACCGGGGCCTCATTTACAAGAAGTTCTGGAACACAGACAGATAGACAACACATTAATAAAGTGTGGTATAACATTTTAAAAAGAAAATACAAAAAATTAAAAATTAAAATAAACATTAAAGCAATGGTATGTAATTTTAAGTAAATACAAGATGTAGATGTTTAAAACCATATTAAAACCACAGAGACCATCACATTCTCTTCTTCCACTGTTGGGAAAATTATTTCAAGTTTTTGAGAACCGATATGCAAAAGAAAGTTCTCCCTTGCATGTACACTGCCTTGGAACAACCAGGCTAGCAGTATCATTAGAGTGTAAATGATGAGTACTGCTGTTCTTTACCACCTGAGTAAACAAATATGCAGGTACCAAACCATTGATAGCCTTAAATACAAAACAATACCAATGATATAATCTACGACTAGGTAATGAAAAGCAACCCAACTTGATATAAAGTTTGTAATGATGGTTATTGGATCACCAGGAGCTGGGTTATACAGGCAACAGGTGGCAAAACAGCATCTAAACCCCATCTAAACCCACAATATATACTGTACCACCTGACTATGTGTGACTACTGAGCAGGTCAAACCTCCACACATTCACCCTACGTGATCCTTCTGCAACAACCAATAATACGACAGCATACATGCATGTTAGGGACTTAATTTAGCAGGGACCCTTCCCACGATCACATGCACAGTGCCTTAGTACTCCTGTTGCATACAGCATAGTTGATATGCAAGAAGAACTAATCACGTATGATTTGCCCTAAAACAATGCACATAGGACTAGATGAGGGGTATAACCCCCTGACACACTACAATAATAAAAGCACTCTACAAGTTCTTTTGTACAAGCTCTGTTGTTTTCCCAAACATGTATAGAATTGTAAAATCAGCATATAAATGTATGCTAGTATTATTACCTATGTCTGAACCCAAGCAGTTAATGTAAAATGTAAAGAGAACTGGGCCAAGTATTGATCCCTGAGGAATCCCTTTTCATAGAGGTTTAAAACATCAGTTCTTATTGCTTGCATGATCTACAGAGTCAAAGGCTTTAGATCACTAACAACATTACCAGAATCAAGTGCAAGAGATATATCATTAATCACTTTAAGAACTGCAGTTTGTATGCTATGCTTCGAGCGAAATACAGACTGATAATCAACTAAAATATTATCCTGTTCCCAAAAGTTCTTAAGTTCTTTGTTTACTGATGTCTGAAATACATTAGTAATAACTGTAAGTACAGAACAGGCCTATAGTTATTTTAATTTGAATCATCACCGCCTTTAAAAAATTTAACAACATATGCAGATTTCCAAATTAATGGGATTATATTTGAAATAAGAGAGAGAGAAAAATATAAATTAATGACTGAGCAATAATCTGCCCTGCTAGTTTTTGAAAGTCAACCAGATAATCTGGGCCATCTGATAATTTCTGATCCCAGCTCTGGAATAATTGTAATACCTCATTCACATTAATAGTATGGAAATAAAACTTAGCTGAATTTGCTCACTTACTAACATCTTCCAAACTATAGTCAGAATGGATTTGACTAGTTGAGGTAAAAGGACAACAGATTTCTGAGAAACAAATTAATCAAAATCAAACCGAGCGCTAATAAAATGCTTATTAAAACAAATAATAATATCCTTGCATTTAGTGTATATAACATACTGTACTTTCTCATCCTTCATGTGTGTACAAATATTTCTACCATGTTCAAATCAAATTTTTACATTTTTGAAAAAAAAAAAAAAAAATTAAAATATAAATGTTGACCCTGGTATAGCTGTTTGGTCTCTCACACTAATCTTCAAAGGGATAAGCTGTCCCTCGCTGGCTCTTGGATTCCCAGCAGACATTCTGACATGGTAACCTCTTATGGTCAGCCAAGGGCCTATTTTAGTCTTTGATCTGCAACAAAACAGTACAAACAAAACACTTTCTGAGATATTCAGCTGATAATATAGTGTGCTCACCATTGGCTATCTCTTTGAATAAACAAACAATTTCTGTTTTATTTTGCCAGTTTTCTAGTGTATGAAGTGTGTGGTTCATTGGTTTCAGGGTTTTGTTTAGTTTATTGCCTTTGAAAAGTACCACATATACATTGTGGTTAAATAATGTACACTACAAACTGTACAATACTAAAATAAATTACTGGCAGTGGCTCCTAAAAGTGCTTGGTTGTCTGTCTTCATTTTGTGATGGGGAGTTTGAAACGTGTCGATGGAAATATGGAAATAGCTTTTTATGTAAATGAACAGGCATTCATTTTAGTGGATTCACATTTGTAATTTAAAGGTGGATTCTCATGTTGTAATTTCTATTTTAACCACACTTCCATGAAAGAGCCTTACAGTAACTAGCAGCTGTATAAATGTACTCAACCTTGTTACATGGACTATAGTATAAGCATTGCAATTATATATAATGTTTTATTTTAGACGGGATAGGAATGAAGCAACAAAACTGAACAAAGCTACAACATGGTCTAAAATTTCAGAAACTCTGAAATAAACATGCTGGTACAATAAGTCACGTCAGCATTATCCTTCACATCATGTTATAGTTTCACATATTCTTTTTAATGTGGCAGATGACAGACTTACATTTAAATGAATTATTAATCGTATGGAATTTGTAATGGGATTTCCAAACTGTTTTCTATGTCAGCTCAGAATTTTGTGTTTGTCACAAAATAATGACTACTCTCAATTGGGAAATACTAATATTCATTATCATGTCCAGGGAAATCCCTCATTTGGAGAACTTGGCTTTCATATCTGGAAAACTACTACAGCCATTCTAAAAGCATGTAATCGAGTAACCTTTCCAGTAAATATCCAGTTTCCCTTTAAATTAATCTTGTGGTGACTTCATTCCTGCAGCACTCTCCAAATGTTTATTATAACATTTGCTTTTTGATAACTTCTATTAATATGACTTACAAAAGAAAAAGAAAAAAAAAAGCTATCTGGTTGGCACTCATCATTGTGTAATCAATTTTTTTTATTTTTTGTAAGCAGGTTTATTGCCAGACTCTACTAAATTTTCTTTGTGTATCTTATGTCAGAAACAAACTATGGTCTCCGCCTAATTGGCTGAAGAAAAATTGCCCTAAGAAATGCAATTATAAACAGTTAAATTACACAACACTTTCACAGAATTGTTGGTGAATTTGCAAGCTCTTCAAGTTTATTTTTTATGAGTGAAAAATCAACAAGACTGTCGAAAAGTCCAGTTTTCTTTGCATGTCCTACAGTTAACAGGTTCTGCTTTACAGTCCTACTCATACAGTATATAAATTGAGGCACAGACCACACTGACATCATATTGGTAGAATTATAATTACCTGATGCATTTGTGTACTCTTATTGTGGAGGATTTAAATAAGAGTTAACTCTCACATGTAAGTATAATCAGATTTATAGTTTAAATTGGGCTGTTTGCAACTGTTAAGGAGATGTGATACAAGCTGTCTGGAAAACTGGCAATTTTATGTCTTTTTGCAAGTATTTTTAAACATGTTTACAGAACTTTTTAATTAATAACAATACTAAACAAAATGCTGTTTACATGTTACAATGTATGCATGGAACCAACTTTACCTTCATTCAATAATAACACGAGTGTATTTTCTACATTTTCTATAACCCTGCGGATAGTTTATAAGATTTGACGAGTCCTATGGCATCCTGTTTGATAAATGTCTGAAGTAATGAAAACGTTTTATTTCTTATTTTCGTTTATATGTAGTACTAACTTTTCTCTACAGTTTTGTAGCCCATTTATGGAAATTATTACTTTTATTATTATTTTGTTTATTTGATGTCATCAGGTGATGCTTGAGGTCAATTTCCATACTCCATTGCCTCTGATCAGAATTAGACCTTTTAAAATGTAATTGCAGAAAGCCCTATGTCTGCACATTTCTGTTGCCCCTAGTTATCAGACATTACCTCACCTCTTAACATTCTGAGTAATGGCTGTTTTATGGGAATCAATTGAAAATGAAACACTTTTGATTCATAACAGAGAATATAAGGGGCTGCCAATCAGTTGGCACTTCAAGCTACATTAACTTGTTCCATCAAGAACATGTATTGTACACTTGTATTACTACATTGGCCCAGTGGACGAAAATGGTGTTTTAACCACCCAGATAGCCAAGATATGTTTGCTTTAGGTCTTTTTCTTTCTTTTATCACTTCAGGAAATTGCTGTTAAAACAAATAACCAAATTTAATGTATTCATCACCACACTGCTGGTATAATTAAAAGAAAGAAACATGGTGTGTGAAAGATTGTGCTCTACTAATTGTCCTGGAGACGAGTTGCAGCCCAATAATAATACTAATAAAATCCCAAAGACACTCTCTCAGTAAGTTGAAATATATAGTTTGTGCCACAGCAAAGCTAAATATCAGATCACAGACCCCTGCCCCCATTGCAAATAAAACGATAATGCGTGAAGTCAATTGAGTTTGATCACCTGCATGTGGATTAGAAATAATATATATCACAAACAACTAAAAGTAGTGTAAATTAGTAGCAAATGTAATGGTGTTAAGAATGGCATTTAAATTGTGAACAATTAACCATTTCCTATGTGTGTTACATATCCAGCAGAGGGAGACTCAATGAAGAATGTAAATATTGTCTTCCAAGAAGGCATATTTCCATGTGCAACCCAATTCCACTGGCATTATTCATTTAAACACATTACCAATTAGCATGTTCTGGATTCTTCCAAAACCTGGTATTATCTTGGTATTTCCGGGTCCCCTCGTCGTTGCTAAATCAGAAACTTTACTGGCAATTAATATTGTGACACTGTGAGACACATTTGTTTTGACAGAATACCTCTTAGGATCAAATTCATAGAAGTTTATACTGGGACAGATTTATGTTTTGTTAAAGGCGCACGGAGCAGAGTGGCGCAGCGGAAGCGTGCTGGGCCCATAACCCAGAGGTCGATGGATCGAAACCATCCTCTGCTAGAGGTTTATTTTTGTTACAATTACTTATTATTTAAGCATTCGATCTAAATTCAAATTCGTCTCAATAAAAACAATATATGCTGTGAGATTTTAAAATTATATAATTAATACAAACTTCTGTAACTTGCATGCGCTTCACTGCTAGCCCCGCCCAGTGCGCTCCCTGCGACGTCATCATAAAGCACCGGAAGTGTGATGAAAAGCTGGACCATGTGATTTTGTGTTCGGCATAGAGCAAAGTTAAACTGATGCAATGCCAGGCTAATGGGTCCTAAACGCGAACATATACATACTATATATTAACCGAGCCGCTTGGTAAAAACTACGCAAGGGTCGCACTGCAGTTTGTGGGAGAAAGAGTGAAATTAAAGCCGCTTCATATCATGTTTTAGTGTGTAACGTTTGGAGTCAGTCACCTGAATGTTGATTAAAAAAGCCGTCCCTTTTCTGCACTGCGGGTTTCTTGCACGGCTACGAGTTAGATGCTGCTTGGCTGCTAAACAGCGGGGCTTTTACAGCATATGGAGTAAAGACTGTTTCCCTCGGATTGTTTGCGCAGTCGGACTCAACATGGCTTCAACTGCCGATGGCAAGGGAAACTATGGCTCGAAAAGATTAAAATCTACGAAAGACACACTAAAGCACATCAAGTCGAGAGAGCAGAGGAAAAATGTGGACCACCACGGCCCGGCGACTGTGTATGTCCAAGTGGTGGGAGCGGGGACTCGAGATAATGGCCCGTCTCTGTATGTGTTCTCTGAGTACAACAGGTAAGACAGCGGTGCGCTAATACATCAGCTGTGTATATCGTGGTAGGCATACATCATTTTAAAAAGCACTGTATCTAAGTAAAATATATGTGCAGCTCTGTGCACTACGACCTGGTCAGGGGAAGACTTGATTCTTCCATACAAAACAAGAAAAAAAAACAAAACACTTTTGTATTTTTAGGTATCTGTTCAACTGTGGCGAAGGAACACAGCGATTGATGCAGGAACACAAGTAAGTGATTTTGTCCAGCAATCAATGTACAGTCAATCAGCTGGGCCACTATCCTATTTCTAAATGATTTCCTTTCTCTCCCCCCCTCCAAGATTAAAAATTGCCCGCTTGGATAACATTTTTCTGACAAGAATGAGTTGGCAGAATGTTGGAGGATTATCAGGTAAGGACAAACTATGAATATGCATGAAGCATAATGAATGAAGACGGGCAAGCCTTCTATTCGTTCTTATATGCTAATGTCAAGTTCCTGGTATCCTCAACTTAGACATTGAGAATTGATGCCTGGGTTAATTTTTTTCCACACACACACAAAAAAAAAAAAAAAAAAGCATTTAATTTGTGTTTAAGAGAAGGTTGAAGTCGGTTCATTTCTTTATTGTGGGCCAAGCTGAATTGTTCCCCAGCAATTGCTAAAAACAATGTGCATGTAGTTTATAGTGCATATTAACTGCTGCTTATATGTACCATGGAGTAAATGTTCTTGGGTACTCACTGTATGAATTGTTTCCATTTTCATTTGGATTATGCACCAACAATGTACACCACAAATCGATATCTTTGTGAGTACAGTTGTCTATGATATTAAAAACCTAATAAGAGCAATGTTCATGTATGTGTATTTTTTGAGGTTGGTCATGTAAACATTTTAGATCAGTTTGCCTGATGAATGATGATGGTTTTCTGGGGCTTTTGTCTAGGGTTGATACTGACGCTGAAGGAAACTGGGGTCCCGGAGTGTGCACTCTCTGGCCCTCCACAGTTGGTCAGTAAAGGTTTTGTAATATACAATATACATTTTAATTTGTTCATCCATTTTGTTACGCATATGATCTTCAGGGCGAAAATGTGTTCTGTGGAATTGATTTATATGTACAGCGAGGGGAAAAAAGTATTTGATCCCCTGCTGATTTTGTACGTTTGCCCACTGACAAAGAAATGATCAGTCTATAATTTTAATGGTAGGTGTATTTTAACAGTGAGAGACAGAATAACAACAAAACAATCCAGAAAAACGCATTTCAAAAAAGTTATAAATTGATTTGCATGTTACTGAGGGAAATAAGTATTTGATCCCCTATCAATCAGCAAGATTTCTGGCTCCCAGGTGTCTTTTATACAGGTAACGAGCTGAGATTAGGAGCACTCTCTTAAAGGGAGTGCTCCTAATCTAAGCTCGTTACCTGTATAAAAGACACCTGTCCACAGAAGCAATCAATCAATCAGATTCCAAACTCTCCACCATGGCCAAGACCAAAGAGCTGTCCAAGGATGTCAGGGACAAGATTGTAGACCTACACAAGGCTGGAATGGGCTACAAGACCATCGCCAAGCAGCTTGGTGAGAAGGTGACAACGGTTGGTGCGATTATTCGCAAATGGAAGAAACACAAAATAACTGTCAGTCTCCCTCGGTCTGGGGCTCCATGCAAGATCTCACCTCGTGGAGTTTCAATGATCATGAGAACGGTGAGGAATCAGCCCAGAACTACACGGGAGGATCTTGTTAATGATCTCAAGGCAGCTGGGACCATAGTCACCAAGAAAACAATTGGTAACACACGACGCCTTGAAGGACTGAAATCCTGCAGCGCCCGCAAGGTCCCCCTGCTCAAGAAAGCACATGTACAGGCCCGTCTGAAGTTTGCCAATGAAAATCTGAATGATTCAGAGGAGAACTGGGTGAACGTGTTGTGGTCAGATGAGACCAAAATCGAGCTCTTTGGCATCAACTCAACTCGCCGTGTTTGGAGGAGGAGGAATGACCCCAAGAACACCATCCCCACCGTCAAACATGGAGGTGGAAACATTATGCTTTGGGGGTGTTTTTCTGCTAAGGGGACAGGACAAGTGCACCGCATCAAAGGGACGATGGACGGGCCCATGTACCGTCAAATCTTGGGTGAGAACCTCCTTCCCTCA
Source organism: Amia ocellicauda (assembly GCF_036373705.1). Classification (NCBI taxonomy): domain Eukaryota; kingdom Metazoa; phylum Chordata; class Actinopteri; order Amiiformes; family Amiidae; genus Amia; species Amia ocellicauda. The sequence continues at coordinate 28,631,080 of NC_089854.1, read as the reverse complement.
GCCAGGGCATTGAAAATGGGTCGTGGATGGTATTCCAGCATGACAATGACCCAAAACACACAGCCAAGGCAACAAAGGAGTGGCTCAAGAAGAAGCACATTAAGGTCCTGGAGTGGCCTAGCCAGTCTCCAGACCTTAATCCCATTGAAAATCTGTGGTGGGAGCTGAAGGTTCGAGTTGCCAAACGTCAGCCTCGAAACCTTAATGACTTGGAGAGGATCTGCAAAGAGTAGTGGGACAAAATCCCTCCTGAGATGTGTCCAAACCTGGTGGCCAACTACAAGAAACGTCTGACCTCTGTGATTGCCAACAAGGGTTTTGCCACCAAGTACTAAGTCGAAGGGGTCAAATACTTATTTCCCTCATTAACATGCAAATCAATTTATAACTTTTTTGAAATGTGTTTTTCTGGATTTTTTTGTTGTTATTCTGTCTCTCACTGTTAAAATACACCTACCATTAAAATTATAGACTGATCATTTCTTTGTCAGTGGGCAAACGTACAAAATCAGCAGGGGATCAAATACTTTTTTCCCTCGCTGTATCTCTGAAATCCACATGCACTTTGAATCTTTAAAGTTTTAATATTTTGGAATATACTGCACTCTACAGAAATACCTGAAACATACAGCAACCTTTAAATGAACACTATGCATTGTTTGTTTTCCTATCCATTGGCACCATCTAGCGGGAAGTCTTTGTAACAGCAAGCATAACATATTGGTATGCCCAGCTTTCAGTCTATAATGTTTGTGTACTCTAAAAAAAATAAAATAAAAAAATAACTCATCTTTATTTCTTTCTATTTCTTTGAAGGAGAAATATGTAGATGCTATTCGGGTATTTTCTGGACCATTGCAAGACATCAAATTAGGTATTAGTATTCAATTTTACAATAAAGTTTACAGGTCATTGTAGTAGCACATTTTAAATATAATTATAGTCATTACAAAACCTCTTGTCAAGTGGAATTCTATATCTTTTCACAGGATGTATGAAAATGTTATCTCAATTTAGGGCTGTGTCTGTTTCTTATTTGAATGTGGGACTACCCATGCTGTCTTTATTTATTAATTGACTTGTTTTATAAAATCAGTAATTGAGCTTTTCTTTACCCTTCCAGCTGTGCGACCCTACACAGAACCACATTACTCTGACCAAACCATGACGGTTCATCAAGTGCCTATATTTGGTAGGTATAAGAGTCTAAAAAAGTCTAAAAAGTTTAGTTTCAAGGGAATAAATTAAAGCAGTGGGTTCATTATGATTCAGCTTTGTACAATGGCTTCAATTTCATGTTCCTTTCATAACAATAGGAAAGAGAGAGTCAAGAGTCCTCTATCGCGGAACCCACTGGGATGTGCTCTGTGTTCATTACTCACACTGTAATGTTAAATGACAAAGCCCCAGTATGTTTTCAGCTACAGTGTCACCAGTGCTAACAGTTAAGCGTTGGCAGCCTCCCGAGTACAATAGTTGTTTGTTAATAGAAAGCGGTTGTTCTGTATGCTTTGTGTTACATATAGAATGAAGAGTTTTCTTGATGCATTCTGAAATCATTTTTAATTTCTTAATGCCTTGCTGTAAATTTGTCTTTTGCCTGCCTCTGAATGCCAGCTGTAAACATCTCTCAGCCTGTCTGGGTGAACACCACACCATCTGGTGCCTTTAGTCCCTATGTTCTTCCTTGTAAAAGAACACAGATGAATGTTTGATATATCGTGTTGCCTGAGCAGATTTTTCACCCCCTCCTTAAAGCTAAACTGAAACCCGAGAAGAGGAAGTTCTCCCCCAGCCCTGAGAGGGGCAGCCCCAGCCGCTCTCCCTCGCCTCGGTCCTCTCGCGCTGAACGCTGGAAACTCGACGCGTTGGAGGAGATCTTGGCCAAGAGTGAGCCGGTTAGAAGCCGCAGTCCTGGTAAGCTGCCCTCCGGCACTCGAGAACCTGCAGTTCAGTTTATAGAAGCCAGAATTATAGAACAGGTCTAGAGTTAGCTTTCGGTGCTTAAATATACTCATATGTGTCAGCCTTCATAGCAGCGGTGCCATAAATGACCCTGCAGTGCTAAGCGGTATGTGCTCTGATAGCTCTTTCTTTGAAGAAGCACATCATGGCTCCGCGCTCTACAGGACACATCTGATGGGCATGTGAGGCATTAGTAACGTAGGCAGCTTTAGTTACGTTATGCAGACAAGGAGTGGAACTTGTACCACATAAACCCGGGTAGGTTCCATTGAATTCTGCTTTTAATTCACAAAACTGTAACATTTTGAATATTTGTATTATCAATATTGTAGTTTACAGAAGATAAATGTGTTTCGTTGTAATTGTTACCCCATGGAAATACTGTGAAATGGAACTGGGTGCTTTCTGTGATGACACATTTCTTGAATTAAACCGGTGTTTTTAATGGCTCTACATGTTGTAATGCAGAGAGATGTCCAAGATCAACAAAAGACCCATCTTTGGTTATTGCCTTTGTTTGTAGGGTAAGGAACAGAATCATTTTCTCTGACATTAAAATGTTATGTAACGCATATATACATTTTTTTTTAATACAATATATGGACTGTTTTATTCAAAAAATAAACCACGTCTGTAATTATTATGGGGTTCAACCTTGTTTCAATCAAAGCCCTGTAATTGCGCTAATCAAGTTTGTCTTTGTCTCTATAAAGATATATGTATATGTTTTAATTTCAGCTTCATCCAAAGAAGGGAAATTTTTTGGTGGCTAAAGCTAAAGAACTGGGATTACCAATGTAAGTGTTTTATGAAATCTATGTACTTTTGTAATTTATTTATTTATAGTCGAGAGCTTAATCTTTTTATTTGTTTATTTATTTATTTTTTTCTCTCTCTCCCCTCTATAGAGGTACACCAGCCATAGGTCCAATCATTTCTGCCCTCAAGAATGGGAAGAGTGTCGATTTTGAAGGGAAAGAGGTACTGAACAGCGATAAACAATTATGTCTAGATTTTTAAGTTCGTTAGTTCAGTAGTTGGAAAATGTCATATTTGTATGTATTACACAAATCTTGCTTATGTAAATATGTAAAAGTTTGATCACTTTGGCACTTCTGTAACTGCTTAAAGTAATCTTGGTGTGCTGTCTTCATTTAGTTGAACATCTGTTCAAAATGCAATGGGGGAGAAAAAGCTGCAGATTGAAATGGAAATTTGTGTGTGGGTTATTTACTTTGCTTTCTTGACTGAGAGTTGAATATGAATGAGTCTCAGCTGGGATCAATAGTGCTGTTGATGAATTGTGTTGCTCTTGTAGATCAAGCCAGAGGATGTGTGCACTCCTACAGACCCCGGGCCCATCTTCATCGTGGTGGACTGTCCCTCTGAGGAGTTTATTGAACCCATCTGCAGTAATCAACACCTGCACAGGTATTTCCAGCTGTTCTTCGGTGATAGTACATTAAGGTTTTTGTTGTATTTATTAAACATCGCATCCAGACATTTGCAGCTGAACAGAATTTTCAAATAAGGCCAGCTGTGTGCTTATGCCTGCTAGCAGGTTTTCCAAAACAAGTGTAACAAAATGAAGCCTGTTTTAAGTTCCAGTGGCAAGTCCCTTAACAAGCTGACATCACATTGATGGATTTTTATGTGCAGGGGACGGTTATTTAATAAAATACTTCTGTCCCAGGGGGAAGTTGTTTGTTTTAATAATTTACATTTCATGTCCTTCATTGAGGTTTTGAGCTGGTGGTTCTGCTACATTTTAGATATGTGGTTCTGTGGTGGGGATCAATATTTGAAAGTTTTTTTTAAGATGGCAGAGACAAGCAACAACACGACAGAATATTTAAATGATAATTGAATCTTAAAGTTAAAAAATGAAATGTATGGATTTTTATACCTTTAAAATGAAAATGTGAATGAGCATGACTTGTAGCATGCAACTCTCCACTAATGTATTTGTCTAGAGCACTTTTGAAGTTTGCCTTAACCGATATTTTAGAATTATTGAAAATCTGTTTCAGAGTTGCATGTGAAAATGTCCTAATGAAGCAGATAATTGTAAAACAAATTTTGTTTTTAGGTATCAATCCAGTGGAACAGAAGATCGTGTGTCCTTGGTAGTCCATATGACTCCAGAAGCCATTTTAGAAACGGAAAGTTACAAGCAATGGATGGAGAGGTACAAAGTAGAAATAACTGAACATGACAAACTTTATAAATTGATAATTTGGCACTTCTGAATTTAGGCATCTGTCTAGGCTAAATTCAGAAATCCTTTTGGGAATACTATAGCTTGTTTTTTTGGAATTAATAAGGAATTTAATACAGGTATGATTGTTATTTTTCAAGTACCAATCCCAAAGGTATCAATGAGGAAGCTAAATTGCTGTATTTTTGCGGGTCACATTGTTTTGCGGAATCCTTTTATTCAGAGACTCCTCAGGGAGCGTGTTCTTCTCTTACTTCATTACTATGAGGGAAAATAACGGTACACAGAAAAAGCAATTAACGGTTGTTCAGGTAAAAGAACAACAAAAAACAAAGCAAGAAAAATTTCCAAGCAGTTTACTTTCTTTCACTTTTTTTTTCTTTGACAGCTCATCAAGTCTGTATGTTTAAACATATTTTTTTTCCCCAGGTCTCTTGTGACTTTAATGCGAATGCTGCTTTTCTCTTGCAGATTTGGCCATTCCACAGAACATCTTATTTTAAATGAACAGGCACAAACGCCCCATAATGTCAGGAGCATCAAAATTCAGACACAGCTGAATTTAATTCACCCAGAGATCTTTCCAATGCTGCAGAACTACCAAACAACGGTATTTTAAAATGTTATTTATGTGCTTGTTATTTCCAGTAATAAAAACTACAGGTTACTTCAAACAACCAAAACAAAATAGAACTTTCTCATTGTCAACAGTTTTTAATTAATACCAATGCCACATTAATTCTGAGGTTTTAAAAGTACACATTTGTATGCTCTAGTTATTTGTCTTAATAATTAATAATGTATGTAAATGTGCTGTTCACTGTGCAGAATAATTTGAAAGCCATTCATTCCTCTAAATATGAAATCATTGCTTGTTTTAATTCACAGCTACGTCACCTATTTTGTAAGAATGGACGTTCTGCCGTGTTTGTTACAATTGTTCCTTTTCATTACCGTCTATGCTGGACGTTTATGTAGACGGATCTCATGACAAGCAAAGAGATGTCCCAAGTCACTTGATTCTCTTTAAGTCAATTAATTGAACCGCTTTTCATTTTCACTGGGTGCTATAATAAAAAGAAATGTACTCTACTAAAACACTCAAGAAAAGACAGTTTTTCAAGACCCATTTGTACAGCGTTTCCCTCATGCTGCTATTGGAATTGACCTGAAAAGTTTTAAAGTGCATGAAATTATTTTTTTATTTTCCTGCACTCATTCCATCTTTTTCTAAGGAGAAACCAGCTGCGCTGCACATACCCAGTGTCAGAGGGGAGTGTCTACTTAAATACCAGCTGAGACCCAAGTTAGAATGGCAAAGGTCAGTGGCTGTGCTTAATAATACTGACATGTGCAAGCTAGTACAGATTTCAGTAGCTCGGGTTAACATATTGAAGCAGTCAGAGGTTACAATTTCAGTTACAGATGTTAGATCTTGAAAAAACATGTAATACTTTTTTGGACTAATATTAGGCTGTCTTCTGTCTTCTGTGTGATGAATACATAACAACTATGCTTTCAGAAATAGTGCAGTATTTCAGAGCCTCAACATAAATATATATTTTTGTGTTACACATGACCAGGACTGATGCATTTTGGGAATCCTACATTGCACTGCTGTCCTATTCATCTGCTAGTTTCTCTGGATTGAGGCTGTTAAAGAGAGTCCAATTCATCCAGGGTTTCCAAATCTCAGGATTGTTCCAGCAGAAGGAAATTACTTTTCATCTCGCAACACATTTGCTCTTATATTGATGCCATGTATCACAGTGTGAGAAGAGTGTCAGATGTAACGCAAAAAATAAATGTTGTTGACCCAGTCCATTCTGCCATTATGTCGCATGACACAACCTCCTGGGCCATAAACTACCAGAAAAGGTTAAAACTATTATGGCTGTTACGTGCTATTGATGTTGATATCATTCTTCTTATGTTCTTGTTTTCTCTCAGAGATGCCGTTCCTTTGTGTGACTCAACAGAGTTTATTAAAGAAGCGACTGAGCTTCCGGCATTCCTTAAAGAAGTGGAGGAGTGTAAAAAGTCCCTCGCTGTGGACACCACAGGTTTATCTGTTAATCCATTAATTTGAAGTCCTTTGGTATAATGGTAGTATTTTTTCAGACTGCTAAGATCTCAGATACAGTTTTAATCTAGTCTCCGAGATTCCTTTCTTTGCTGAAAATGTATCCAGAAATGCTGAGGGGGGATACAAAAAACTGAAAATGAACTTGTTGGTGTTTCAATTTACTACTGTGTACATTAGACATATACAGTAGTCTTTAACAGCTAGTCCTTCTCATTTAGACTTTTCCTAGAAGACTTTATTTCTTTTTGGTTTATGTTATCGAGCTGAAGTTCATTTGTTCTTGCGATCCCATATAGTCTTGGATAGACCGATTGATCTGTTGTTATTGCATATATTCACAATGACTCCCTTCTTTCCTTGTCTTTTTAAATGGACATTTTTGTTTAATTTATTTTAGCACAAATTGCAAAATGTGTTTATTTTGTATAGGTAGACAGCTTTTACAATACAATAACTCCTTGGTTTTAAGGGAATTAAAGAGTTTATACATTTTATTTAGTCACTCCTGCCGCTGTGTCCTTTCTTAAAGATGTTTATACATAACTTTTGATTGTCCTTATTATTCCAAAGTATTCCCATTTATTAAATACGTTTCTGCAGCCATTACCAATTTATGATTACATAGGATTAGTGCCATAATAAAGAATATGCAACACTGAAATGTAATTTGTAGTATCCTATGGCACGTATGATGTCTTATATAAAATATCTTGTCTGAGTATTAATGTGTTCTGTGCAATCCTGATTGTGTTAATTTTCTTAAAAGCTTGAAGAAAATAGCAAGGACAAACATTTGTAACTATCCTTACTGATTTGTTTAATTCCATGCTTTAGGAAAGCAGGCTTGATTATTCAGATAATAGAAGTGTAAGTTGATTCATTAAATCAGGAATTTAATATTAAATGTTATTTTAAAATAAGCAATCTGAGAAGGAAAAATGTCAAAACCAAATTCCACCAGATCATTCATCAATTAATGTTTCTTTAACTTCTACAGGAAAAGTTGAGAAGTTCCCAGAAGTGGTGTTTTTGGGGACAGGATCTGCACTTCCCATGAAGATTAGAAATGTCAGTGCTACCCTGCTGAACATAAGGTAACACTGTCAGAACTGCTATTTGATTTTGTTTGTATTTCATCAAACCTGTTTTTGTTCTACTGTGCTTTAAATCATGTCAAATTTGCTTCTTTGTCCATGTGAACCATGCTTTTGACATTCAAGACCTATACACAATTTCAGATCTGGTGTGAGCAAATCAATTCATTCATACATAAATTGTTTTCTTATTATGATGTTTCAGATCTAGCTCAAGAGGCTGTGTGAAATGAATACCAACAATGTTCCCCGTACGTTTCTGATTTATTGCGTTGTTGTCTCTCAGCCCCTCTCAGTCTCTCCTCCTCGACTGTGGCGAGGGCACTTTTGGACAGCTGTGCCGTCACTATGGAAATGATGTTGATGCGGTTCTGAGTAACTTGTCAACCGTGTTCATTTCGCACATGCATGCAGACCATCACACGGTATGTAGACCGTGCTCCACTGTGTGCAACAACATGTATGTGTGACAATTGTCCGGCTTTTCAGATGTATTAAAGACACTTTTCCAAAAATAAAACCAGAGCTGATTAATGGAAGGCAAATAGTAATTTTAAAAATATCTTAAAAATTAAGAAAAAAAAAATATTTTTTTATAGTCAATCCTACTTTTCCTAATTAGTTTTATTAATTATAATGGTGTTAGCAGATTAGAATCTTTGAATCTTTTGTCTCTTTTAGGGATTGCTGCAATTACTATTACAGAGAGAGCGAGCTTTGGTAAGCATATTGTGTATTTGTCTGCCGTCTTTTGTTTACTCTGTGAGGTCCAACATGCGAGATCGATCAATTTAAAATTATAATACCATTTTTAACAATAGCTATGAAAATGATTATCGGAATGCCGTTCCTGTCTTCACATAAGATATTGTTAGGTTATTTTTATGAAACAATTTAACTTGACATGAGATGCAGAACAAACAGACGGTTTGTTTATGGTCCCTGGGGTCAAATTGCATTCTGCCACTTAATATAGACCCAGGCTCATAAAATCCATATGAGTGAAATCTGTATTACAAACAATATCAGTGACCACATTTTATAATTGGAATAGTTTACCATGATGGATGTGTTAATATTTTCCCACTGATTGTTATTGTACATTGGGGTAATTTGATTCTACTCTGAAATTGAGGTATCCAAGACCTGTATTAATATTCTCTTTTGCTTCTACACTCCTGAAAACCTGATTAGGCTAATAATTAGTTCAGGCTGCTTTATGCAATCAGTAAATGCATGCTTAGATATGAACAATGTGGAGTCCTAATGCACAACTCTAATTGATCATTAATGGTGATAATATTGGATATAAAAGAGAAAACAATCAAAAATATCCTGGCCATGAAATGAATGGGTTCAGTTTATTAAAAACAAAATGTGGTTAATTGCAAAGACCATATTAAATTGCCTGCCATTAGGTTACAGCTAGAAAATGCCCAGATGTCTTGTAAAACTGCTGTATAGTTGGATCATTTTACAGGTGATTAACCTTCTTGTTGAACTGTACTGCCAAAGCAGTACTAAAACATCAGTCAGGTGTAAAATATTTAATTTCACAGTTACTGTAGTGGTGCTCTATGTTTTGCTGAAATCATTACTTTAGCTTTTTTTTTTTTTCTCTGAAGTTCTTTAAATCTGTATTACAGCAGTGTATAAGACCTGTTTTAATCTTATGATAACACTGTCTTGGCAGGGACTTCCAGTTATTTATATATTGTTTTTAAGCTTGTTTTTTTTTTTTTTTAATTACTATATAGCAATTATTAATTTGTTAAATACATAAACACATCTACTAACATACTTCAGTGAACACTACAACAAACACGGTTCATCTGACGCATCATTTATTTCTTCAATGGAAAAGCAATTTTGTTTTTATGCAAAACAAATCTTAATGTTAGATTTGTGTTGTCTGCATGTGGTAATAAATGTTCTTTTGATCATCTTATTCCAGAAGTCTCTTGGTAAACCATTCAGCCCTATTTTCCTAGTGGCCCCAGCTCAGCTTATGACTTGGATCAACCAGTTTCATGACCACTGCCAGGAGATACTCAGCCACATTAAGTAAGCAACTTGATTGGGCTAATTTTACTTGCCTCGTTATAATTGCAGTGCAATGTTAGGCTGGTTTTTCATAACATGGGATAAAACTTCAGAGTGACAATGAGCTTTACAAAACTACAAAGCTGGTGTGCTCTGTAATTCCTTGCCACAGACATGGAGAAGTCTGTTTTAATTTTACTTATACTGGAGTTGAAGATTACTATGGCTAGCCATGACCCAAGCAAGAAGAGCAAAGGAGATTCCTGCACAACACGTGTTACAAGAACTCCTATTTTCCAGTTAGATACAGACCATCTAATTTTTGTTGTGGTAAAGTGAGTGGGTGCCCTCTTGGTTTGAAGTCCTCCAATCAAAAGACCATTAACACAGATTTTTAATTTTATTTGTTCCTTTCAGCATTATCCCCGCCCGGTTCCTGGTTGAGGGGGCGGAGCATCCCAAATACAAAACCAAGTCTTTCATTCATTCAATGCTGAAGAAGTGCGATTTGGAAAAGGTATGAACATCTCTATGGATGAGGTGAAAGATGATGGTTAAAACACATTAAGAAAACGTAGGCTTAGGAGTGACCAAAAGGTAGGAGATGGTATCAAAGCCTCGCCTGTTAAGAAGTCGGTTACTAATTGGAAAGTTTAGTATGCCATGAAATAACCACAGGTAGACTGCGCAGCTTTGTGCTATTATTACCAACCCCAAAACAAATTGCAATAAAAATGTTCTTGGATAGTACATTATAAAAATTGAACATTTGTTTGGATGGTTTTATGTTAGGTCTGTAAACCTGCAAAGTAATGGAGTACCTTAATTAAAATATTATTCTCTGTATTCTCTGGTGTTAAGAGTGATCGATTCTCCCCTCGGGGCCCCACTGATGCTCCTAATTTGTTTTACTTTATGATTCCAGTTCCAGACCTGCTTGGTTCGACACTGTAAAAATGCCTTCGCCTGTTCCCTCACACATCAGTCTGGGTGGCAAATAGTGTTTTCCGGGGACACTATGCCGTGTGACGCTCTGGTGAAAATGGGTGTGTGTTTCATCTCCACTGTGTTCTAGTTTACAAAGCTTTTTAAAGATGTATTACTCTTTGCACGTTTCAGTGAAACCTTTGATAGCCTTGATTCATGATGTATGAACAAAATTTTCAAATGCTTCCCTTAAATCAGTTTAGAGTTGAAATGCAAGAACTTGCTTGATAACAATCTCATAATTCATGTAGTGTCACGTCCTTGCCTTGCTTCGAAAACTCCCTCTACGGTTCTCTGTCGGTTCATCAGACTCAATTTTTTACGTTTTATTTGCTTGACCTCTATTGGTTGTATATTGAAGGACTTTATATTGAAATGGAAAAGGGGTGTTTACTTTACATTTTCTCCCATGCAGAAGTGAAAGCTATAAATCTACTCTTTTGCTGCTTTTTTCGACTTCATTTTTCACAAAAGCTTTTTAATTCTCCAAGACCCTCTTTTGAATGACAAAGTATAATTAAATCATTACATTAATGAATGAATAATCCTTTTGACCCAAATTAGCATGACTCTGATTTTAGAAACTATTCAGAGAATTGAGTTTGTGGGATGAATAACGCAACTGAGCTTCTATAGGAGATAAAGCTTCGCCATTGTGATCTTGCTCAGTTCATGTCTTCGTAACCCAGCATTGAAACTGTGGGCAGTGAATGCAGCCAATCAGTTTTTATCATTAGGCTTCATTCTGTATTTGCCAGTCTTGCTAATGAACAGATTTTAACAAATTCATACATATAAATATCCAACTGCAAGCTAAGCTAACTGTAAATACTAAATCCTGTTAATCTTTTATTATTGGTTGCATGTGTTGATTGTTGGGGGTTTATCTAGCAGTGGCTTTCTAAAATGTAAGATAATTTCCCCTTCAGTTCTTTCAACCAGTTTGCAATTAAGGTCTGATTTAATCCTTTCCACAGGCTAGCATGTAAACAAACTATTTACTGACAAGCCTGGACTGTGTGTGTGTATGTGTGTGTGTGTGTATATATATATATATATATATATATATATATATATGTGTGTATGTATGTATATGTATGTATGTGTGTATATATACAGTGAGGGGAAAGTATTTGATCCCCTGCTGATTTTGTACGTTTGCCCACTGACAAAGACATGATCAGCCTATAATTATGGTAATGGTAGGTGTATTTTAACAGTGAGAGACAGACTAACAACAAACAAATCCAGAAAAACGCATTTCAAAAAAGTTATAAATTGATTTGCATGTTAATGAGTGAAATAAGTATTTGATCCCCTATCAATCAGCAAGATTTCTGGCTCCCAGGTGTCTTTTATACAGGTAACGAGCGGAGATTAGGAGCACTCTCTTAAAGGGAGTGCTCTTAATCTCAGCTCGTTACCTGTATAAAAGACACCTGTCCACAGAAGCAATCAATCAATCAGATTCCAAACTCTCCACCATGGCCAAGACCAAAGAGCTGTCCAAGGATGTCAGGGACAAGATTGTAGACCTACACAAGGCTGGAATGGGCTACAAGACCATCGCCAAGCAGCTTGGTGAGAAGGTGACAACAGTTGGTGCGATTATTCGCAAATGGAAGAAACACAAAATAACTGTCAGTCTCCCTCGGTCTGGGGCTCCATGCAAGATCTCACCTCGTGGAGTTTCAATGATCATGAGAACGGTGAGGAATCAGCCCAGAACTACACGGGAGGATCTTGTTAATGATCTCAAGGCAGCTGGGACCATAGTCACCAAGAAAACAATTGGTACACACTACGCTGTGAAGGACTGAAATCCTGCAGCGCCCACAAGGTCCCCCTGCTCCAGAAAGCACATGTACAGGCCCGTCTGAAGTTTGCCAATGAACATCTGAATGATTCAGAGGAGAACTGGGTGAAAGTGTTGTGGTCAGATGAGACCAAAATCGAGCTCTTTGGCATCAACTGAACTCGCCATGTTTGGAGGAGGAGGAATGACCCCAAAAACACCATCCCCACCGTCAAACATGGAGGTGGAAACATTATGCTTTGGGGGTGTTTTTCTGCTAAGGGGACAGGACAAGTGCATCGCATCAAAGGGACGATGGACGGGGCCATGTACCGTCAAATATTGGCTGAGAACCTCCTTCCCTCAGCCAGGGCATTGAAAATGGGTCGTGGATGGGTATTCCAGCATGACAATGACCCAAAACACACAGCCAAGGCAACAAAGGAGTGGCTCAAGAAGAAGCACATTAAGGTCCTGGAGTGGCCTAGCCAGTCTCCAGACCATAATCCCATAGAAAATCTGTGGTGGGAGCTGAAGGTTCGAGTTGCCAAACGTCAGCCTCGCAACCTTAATGACTTGGAGAGGATCTGCAAAGAGGAGTGGGACAAAATCCCTCCTGAGATGTGTGCAAACCTGGTGGCCAACTACAAGAAACGTCTGACCTCTGTGATTGCCAACAAGGGTTTTGCCACCAAGTACTAAGTCGAAGGGGTCAAATACTTATTTCACTCATTAACATGCAAATCAATTTATCACTTTTTTGAAATGCGTTTTTCTGGATTGTTTTGTTATTCTGTCTCTCACTGTTAAAATACACCTACCATTAAAATTATAGACTGATCATTTCTTTGTCAGTGGGCAAACGTACAAAATCAGCAGGGGATCAAATATTGTGATTTCCCTCACTGTGTGTGTATGTGTATATATATAAAATACACACACACACAGAGAGAGGGACACATTGCCAGTGCTCTGTTTATATGTACGGATAAATGCACTTATTAGCGCAGTTGCCTCCATGCAGTGCTAGAATTTTTCAACTACGGTTTCTGTTTCAGGAAAGGGTGCAACTTTACTTATTCACGAAGCTACGTTAGAAGATGGTATGGAAGAGGAGGCAGTGGAAAAGAGACACAGGTAACTATAACGTGTTTGTAGATGCAGCTAATCAAGACGCAAAGTAAATTCTCGTTATGAAACTAGTTTCTTCCGTTTTTATAATTCAGGCTAAATATTACAATCATTCTCTTTCTCCACCCCTAATAATATAAGATTTGAAAATATAAATGTTCCATATCAAGCAATTTATTTAAAGTGTGCTACCTTTTTCAATTATAAATAGACACCATTCAGACTATTCTAATTACAGAAGCAATGTTTCTGCCTTTTTCAGTACTACCTCGCAGGCCATTGGCATCGGGATGAACATGAATGCTGAGTTTATCATGCTGAATCACTTCAGTCAAAGATATGCAAAAATCCCCCTCTTCAATGCAGATTTCAACGAGAAGGTTGGCATCTCTTTTGATCACATGAGGGTGAGTATCAGCTTCGCATATCTGTTGTATTCATGAGTGGTCTCTGCTGCTGGGTATGTGACAGGTGGGATTTTGTGTTCTAAAACATGTTATTGAAAATGTTTTCAGCCTGTTCGTATAAAACACATTCAGCACTTTAAGATATCCGTTCTTATGCATGGTGATGAAATGTATGCAGGTGGATTGTGGTAGCTTTACAAAGATAAGGGAAATCTTAGAAATGCAAAGCTACCCCTCTGAACCTCTCATTCCTTCTTCTAAATTATGATTCCAAGCAGAACACAGTTTAGTGTTAAAATCCAGTAGAAAGCATTAGCAGAAGCAGAGCTCTTAATATACATAAGTCTTACAGAGAGTGTGTAATGAAAGCATGATTTCAAACATGGGCAAAATTCTTTTATTTGCTGATTAATGCATTTTACAGAATAACAAGATTCAAAATTTGAATATTTCAATTTACAGTTCCAAAAGTGGAGTTATAATATTACTTACAATATCATGCAGTTTCGTTCCTTTGGAAGAAAATTCTGCATTTTGCTGAAATCTGCAATTTGATGTATTAAATATTAACTTAATCTGCTGTAGATGCAGAAGATCACAAAGGTTGAAATGTCTAACCTTCATACTTTCTGTGCAACATATCAGCTTTTTGGCAGTCAGTGGTCATATCATGATGCAGCCACTACCATGCTTCACAGTAGGGATGGTGTTCTTTGGGTTCCAGTTTAGTTAGACCACAAAACGATTTACCATATTGGATACAGAATGTCCTGAGTGTTTTGTGTTTGCATACTTCAAACGGGATTCTTGCCTTCTTGCCACCCTGCCATACAGGCCAGATTTGTGAAGTGCTTGGGATATTGTTGTCACATGCACATTTTGGGCTACAGCTTCAACTCCTTGGTGCTCATGGTTGAGTCTTTGCTTTGAAATGTACTACCCAGCAAAGGGATCCTACAGGAGTGAATCGCTACAATTGAACACAGGTGGAGGCCACTTAACTTGGCGTGTGATTTTGAAGGCGATTTGCTTACACCTGAGCTAATATAGGATTTCTATTACAAGGGGGGTGGACACTTATCTAACCTTTATTTTTCTAATTTCTACAATATTGTTTTTGACTTGGAAGTTGTGGGGTTGGATGTGTAGATAAATGGGGAAACATATTTTAATGCGTTTTAATTCAAGGCATATTTGAGTCATGTTTAATCTAAAAGCACTTTCTTTCAGATCTGTCATTATGTAGCTGCCTGTGTTCTTCCTCAATGCAGGGGAGTTCAGTTCACAAATTATAATTAAAGATAAACCATTCTCAGGCCCTTATAAGTGTTTGAACAATGCATTACATTTGGAAAAATAAATTCACTGTGCCATTAACCACGTAATCTCATGACATGCACTGTTAATTAAGGTGTATTTCTGTCAATAAGATGCTTATTTACAGTGATGCAATTCCACTGCAGGGTACTTTTTGCAGTGTTGCCAGATGTGGGCAGTAGCTACAGTGGACTGATGTGTTCATGTCCATTTCAGATGTGCTTGAGTGATTTTGGAGCTATACCCAAACTCATACCATCGCTGAAAGCGCTCTTTGCAGAAGAGATTGAAGAAATGGTGGAGCGGCGGGGGAAACGGGAGATGAAACAGATGAAAGAAGCCTTTTGGGTGCAGCAAAACACTGGCCAGGTTAATGGTCAACCGATGGAAAGTGTTGCCATTTCAGGCAAGTCCAGCAAAGGTGAACGAACCTGTCCTGGGGAAGGAGGGAACAAACGAGAACTGGAAGACCAACCACAAGAGACAGAGAGCAAAAGACTAAAAGCTTCCTAAACAGATAAAGTAGCTGGACCTTTAGGACTGTTGTTGTGCTAACTTTGAAGATGGTTTGGAAAAAGAATTGTAAGCTTTTTTTTTATATATAAATAGGAAACGTATGTTATGAACTTTTAATATCTGCCAAAATGAATGGAGCATGATCTATACATGGAATGCGTAGAAGAATTGGTAGCAACATTTTGTTTCAGGTTTCCATTGATTATGGTTATTCAATCTAATTTATTTTTGCTCTCCATATGGCTTAAAGCTTAAAGCTTCCAATATAAAAGATTATGAATGTAAAGTTCTGAACCAGAACAACATTTTATGTAACCCTGGATAACTTAATTTAATTTTGTGTTGGATCACCTTGGTTACCCTTCTATGAAAAGGGACCCTACTTTGAAACTGATTAAATGTTTTATTTTGAACTATTAAAATGCATACTAAAGACTGTTGGATTGTTGATATAAATGTACAAGCCCTCACAAAACACAGTGGTTTCTGGTGCCCCTTCTGAAACAAATCTGTTACCATTTTATACCTGAAATGTTGTGAAAACTGGTGTATTATCTAAAGTATATTGTTCAATAATGTATTGCTACACTCTTATAACAGACAAATTCAGACAGATTGATATCAATGTGACTGTTTCCATGTGTCTGATTGGTGACATCATCATACACAATTACTCGAGTGGTTCTGCATTGAACATACATTGATTTAAAAGCCGAAATATTGCAACGCGAGCCTCACCGTCTGAATATTTTGTTGGAAAACTGAATTTGGTATGTGATTACTGTAAGCCTATATTAATGTACTGTGCACGGAAAACGGCATGATTTGTTAAAGCTAGGGTTTTTGTTTTAACGATTTTCCCCCTTAAAAGTGAATTTCTTGTTTTTTTTTTTAAATGGAACAGGCTCGACCAACTATAAGCTGACTAAACTGGAGTTTAATAAAGTGTTACTCTGTAGTCCCATGCTTTAAAGAAATCAGGGCCGTTTTAGTATCGTGATTGGCTGCTGCAAAACAGGTGCTGCAATGAACGAAACTGGAGAAAAGAAAGTCCTAATTTATTTTATACTCAAATATACGACTATAGTGTTTTTTCCCCAGCAGTACAATTTCAGTGCATTTAAAATACAAAAAGTTAACCAACTTCAGAGTTACAGTGTATCTGCATTTTTCTCCATGGAGGCAACATGTCGCAGTTAAACAGACACGGAGTTTAAAGTTTAACTTGCATCTTTAATTGAGGATTACAAGTAAAACGAAACGGCCAGTTACTAAGCAATGCATCCACAAACCCCCGCAGAGAGAAAGAGCCGCAAATCAAAGCGCTCCCTGCGGCGCCGCCCGCAAACACAGTTTCTAAGGGAACGCTGCACTGAGCGGCCGAGGGAACCAGCAGCCGCCGACATGGGGGAGCCTCTCACGGACAAGAGATATGATTTTCTCCAAAACTATGTATTAAAAACTATGAAGCTGAAGGCCGATCGCTGGCAAAAGTGTGTGGGCACCGAGGAGTACAGGCAGATCATCCAAGAGTTTCTCGACAGGGCTGAGCAAAGGGTCCTGGTCGTGTCTCTGAACGCAGCCGGACTGTTGATTCCCTCGCACCGCTTTCCGTCCGGCAGCAAGAATAAGGCCGTTTACTTTTGCAAGCGGTGCAAAGAGCCCCTCAGTGCGGAGTCCGTCAAAAGTCACCTGTCCTATGGAGAGCTGTCGAGTGACCCGCTGCAGCAGCTGTCTGTGTTTGTGGAGCAGGTAAGATTGTGCGCAGTCTGGACAAAGTGCTGGTACTTAGTTGTGGCCGTTACCTTTTGAATGCTTCTTAAAATCATGAGCTGAGAGGCTGCATTAATGTGGGAGAGCCGTTGCAATTGATCTTGGGGATTGTTATAACGTTGCATTTATAACTGACAGGACTATACTTCAGCACTTTTCTTTGGCGCTTTGCAATCTCATGAAATCGACTTGACTTCCCGCAGTGTGTCAAATAAATCCACATTTGTGTACTTTTGCATAATATGTATTAGCCTGGGTTGGATTTAATGCTGCATACTATTTTTTGAAAGAAGTTATACAAAACATATAAAAAAAATAAAATGCCCCCCCCCAAAAAAAAAAAAAAAAGTTTTGATTGGAACTGTATTTACACGGTCTGCATAAACAAACACACACACAAAACAAGGGCAAAAATAGCAGCTTCATTTCCTCTTCTTTTCAAATCCCATGGTATTTAACACAGAGCCTCAGGTACTGAATGTATTCTCCACTCACAGCAGAGATCAAACAAATAGTTTTGTCAAATGTGTCCAAAATTCAAAATGGAGACATTTTCTTAAAACTAACTTTGATCTCCCTGTAAGCTACCACTGAACTTGCTTGGTGGCTATGGTGTTGACAGGAACATAACTAGATCTTTTTATGATGGGAGTCTTTAGAAACTGAACAATGAAAAGAGAAATTTGAGTCATTTATTTACTTACTTCTGTGGGACACACTGCAAGGCACTACAGCTCAGTTATGTGACATTATTACATTTATATTAAACCGGTAGCAATGCATATACATTTTTTGAAACATAGCCTTTTGAAGCCCACTTTTTAACATTGCATACCCTTATAGACAATCATTTTGCCCTTTATGAAAAAGGAATACTGAAGTTTTCCATGGTAAGCAAAGTATCATCTATGTACTATGTAGAATTTAGGCCTAAATTAAATAATTTACAATTTAAAAAAGTGTTAAATGCCCTGAAAATGATTTAGTTTTGTTTCTTTAAACACGTACCAATTAAACAAACCCTTCTTCCTTATGCTGCTGTTGAAGGTAGTTGTTCCCATCCTGTCCGACGACAGAAACCACTGTGACTGGCCACATGTGGTGTCACAGGATGTTAAGCGACACATACACTCTCTGAAGAGCAGTGTGTTTGTCATGGTCGGGCAGGTCAGAGGAAAAACTTTGCTTCCCCTGCCGGCAGGGGCAGAAAAAGTGGAGCGTGTGGCCTACGAGTCAGAGAAAAGGTAAGCAATGCTGGCCTCGTTCAGTTCTGAGTTTTGATTATGTAGCTCTTGACACCACAGCAATTCCCACCTGACATCGCCTCACATGAACACATATTTTTGTTATTAATCAGGTTTCATTTTATCAGCAGCACTTGCAGATGAGTGTAAGGAAGAGCCCCATGCTGTTTTCAGCGAAGTGAGCGTGTGATTGCACAGCAGAGACAAGAAGTTTAATCTCAAGCTGTAATTTCAAAAAAGAAAGGGAAATGTCCTTTAAAACACCAGTTTTGTTTTTCCGAATGGATTCTTGGTCTCTGTGATGGATTGTAGAAGTGTGCCATTTTCAAAAACTAAAAACAAGTCAGTAATGGATAAACCACAATAGCCTTGTAACAGCAATTGCTTTTGGTATTCTAGCATATTGTTATTGGGAAGTTGCCTTTTTTATAAACACAAAAGTTTATTGTAATGTGTCAAAACACTACATTTTACTTTCCTCTGTTCTTACATGTGCCTTTTATACATTTTACACAAAAATACAAATATTCCTGTCTTGCAGAAAAAAAAAACGAATTCAAATGGTGTCATAAAGGCTCTAAATGAATTGATTTAATAACCCCGCCATTTGGATTGTTGGATCTTGCAGAGAGAATGTTATCTGTTTATTTTTACAGTGCTTTCAGGTAACGATTGTCCTTCTGATTTCAATCACACAGCGGAGATTTACTGGACAAAGGCCTCCTACACGCCATCGAGTCCACAGTGATAGAGTGGAGCCACCAGATACGAGAGGTTTTGAAGAAAGATTCTGCTGAACCTCTCTTAGAAGGCAAAAACCCAACACCTCATGTGGAATTAAGCTTCTGGAAAAACAGGTACAAGATTTCCATTGGAAGTGTAGGCTAATGTATTACATGACATATGCTATATATAAACGCATTTTTGAAAAGTTATTTAACATTGAAGATAATACTAAGTGAAGAATTACTGATACGCTTACAGTTTATTTACAGTATAGATAGGTAACGTGTAATTCTGTGTGTTATGTGATTATACTTTCAGATGTATCATAACTAAGCAGTTAGGGATTACCTACATTGTAACTAATCTCAATACCGTTTACCACTTCAATTGTTACCAGATTTTATGCATTTTAAGCTATTGCTATTTTTTGTAGTTTACCTTTGAAGCTTCAGATTATAATTATGAGTGATGAGTTATATATTTTTATCTTAAATTAAGTATTTTTTCTTATTTTGACTTCAGGTTTGCGGATCTGGACTGTATTCATGACCAGCTGAAGTCCTCGAAGGTATCTAAAATGGCCAAGCTGTTGGAACTTATGCAAAGCAGCTATTACCCTGGATTCCAAGAGATGTTCCATGATGTTGTGGCAGGTGAGCTCACTGTGTTTGTGCTGGACAAACTTGTCCAAGAACCATCCCCTGAACGAAATCTCCAAGTCTGTTTCCTTAAAAAAATTAAAAACACTAAGAACCCCAACTCACTTTGAACTCAGTTTCAGATGTGACGCACTCAATTTCAGACAGGAGGTGTGATTCTGGCCTTCGTATATATCATGTGATTTTTGGTTCCCCACTCATGGCATTGCACAAAAAAGGAAGAGAAATGTCCCTTTAAAAATATTTTAGTTCAAAAAAAGAAAAGCTTGTGAATTTCTAACAAAATATCGGGGATTAAGCTGCATATCATTGACCCCTTTGCCTTTCTCACTGCGCTTTTCTAGCTCTAGCAGAGGCCAGAGACATCAATATTCACCTCAAGCCTCTCCAGCGCTACTTTGAAGATATAGAGAATGTGGAGTTTAATGAGGCTAAGGCGCTCATTAACCCTCTGATGCACATGGTGTGTCTTCTGTGGGCGTCCTCGAAGCACTACAGCTCTCCAGGAAGAATTATAGTGCTGCTGCAGGAGATCTGCAACCTCCTCATACAGCAGGTGGGAGTCTGAGCTCGGCCTTCAGGATTGTTTAATGGATCGTTATTGTTTAACCTAATTACACACACACACACACATATATATATATATATATATATATATATATATATATATAACAAATTAAAACATGTTTATCTACATACACAGATATTCTTATTGGTACTTGTACATATTTCCATAGATACAGTAATCGTAAGTATTTACACCCTTAGTGTGAAACAGTTCAATCTGGTGACCTTATATTTTTCTTTATGTTGAATTAGAACGGTAAAGACAGCTTGATTTATAAATGCATTGTTCAGGAATTATTATGATTAAGACAAAAGCAGAAAAGACATAAAATAATGCCTTTTCCATTAAGTAGTGTGATTGCTCAGTTTGGGTAATTTTCAGACTGCTCTGACCTGGTTTCATGGTCATTAGCTGAAGAGCTCCTGCCTTCAGTTGGCATTAATTTGTCTTGCATATTTCCAAGAAAGGGAGGGATTCTAGACTAGTCTATAGTCCTTATTATCATGAAAAAGTACAGACAGGTCTTGTACATTTCCTTTATCTCTGTAGACTTTGTTCTCTTCCTGGATATTTAAAATTGAATGGCCAATTCATTCTTTAGCCTGTTATATGAAAATATGTAGACATTTCTCTCTATACTATGCAATGTTATATTTCTTATGTGTGAATTATTTTTACAGTTGAATAGACACAAACCAGTAGGCCTTTTTTAATGCACAGAGACTGTACCTTGTACTGTGGCTCTCACTTGCATCGGCTCTAGATGTATCACCGGCAATTATGTATTTTTATTGCATATTCATGCTTGATGTGAAGGGCTGGAGCAGCATTACGGTCCTCGCATTAATTTTGTAATCTGCAGTGCTCTTGCTTCGGTCCACAGTTTCATGCATTAGGCTGTGTGGTTTGGTTTACTCCCATTAGCTCCAATTATTAAAGCCACTGAGCTTTACAAACCCCACCTCTCCAAATGAATGTGGCCATTAATTATATACATTTCCTGGCAGATACAAAATGAAAGAGTGGGAAAGAATGTGGTCAAAGGATTTGCAGATCACAGCAGGTGTCAGGTTCACAACAATATTAACGAGAAAGTCATGCTCTGAATATTAAACCAGTTTCTTTACTGTCATACATATCAGTGCACCCCAATTACTTTCTCTTTCCTTTACTCATAGGCTCAATCCTATCTAGGACCAGAAGACATTCTGAAAGGTGAGGCGGAAGAGAGTCTAAGCAAGGTGCGCGAGTCTCTGAACATCTTGCGACTTTTCAGGCAGACCTATGAGGAAAGGAGGGCAAGTCTGAGCACGTACCAGAAAACCGACCAGGAGGTGAAAGGGTGGGATTTCTCCTCGGCGATGGTCTTTACTAGAATGGAACGCTTCATTAAGAGGGTTGAGACAATTGAGGCGAGTACAGAACTCTTTTATTTTTAAGGTAGTTTTTCTTTCTTTTATTTATTTTTCTTCCCTAAAGTTAAATGTACATTTAAATGTACTGTGTACATTGATATACAGTACTGTGAAAAATATTAGGCAGGTGTGAAAAAATGCTGTAAACTAAGAATACTTAAAAAATAGACATGTTAATAGATTATATTTATCAATCAACTAAATGCAATGTGAGTGAACAGAAGAAAAATCTTCATCAAATCCATATTTGGTGTGACCACCCTTTGCCTTCAAAACAGCATCAATTCTTCTATGTACACTTGCACAAAGTCAGGGATCTTGTAGGCATATAGTCAGGTGTATGATTAAACAATTATACCAAACAGGTGCTAATGATCATCAATTCAATATGTAGGTTGAAACACAATCATTAACTGAAACAGAAACAGCTGTGTAGGAGGAATAAAACTGGGTGAGGAACAGCCAAACTCAGCTAACAAGGTGAGGCTGCTGAAGACAGTTTACTGTCAAAAGTCATACACCATAGCAAGACTGAGCACAGCAACAAGACACAAGCTAGTTATACTGCATCAGCAAGGTCTCTCCCAGTTAGACATTTCAAGGCAGACAGGGGTTTCCAGATGTGCTGTCCAAGCTCTCTTGAAGAAGCACAAAGAAACGGGCAACGTTGAGGACCATAGACGCAGTGGTCGGCCAAGGAAACTTACTGCAGCAGATGAAAGACACATCATGCTTACTTCCCTTCGCAATCGGAAGATGTCCAGCAGTGCCATCAGCTCAGAATTGGCAGAAAACAGTGGGACTCTGGTACACCCATCTACTGTCTGGAGAAGTCTGGTCAGAATTGGCCTTCATGGAAGACTTGCGGCCAAAAGCCATACCTCTGACGAGGCAACAAGGCCAAGCAAACGTAAACACAGGAACTGGGGTGTAGACGAATGGCAGCAGGTGCTCTCGACTGATGAGTCAAAATTTGAAATATTTGGCTGTAGCAGGAGGCAGTTTGTTTGCTGAAGGGCTGGAGAGCGGTACACGAATGAGTGTCTGCAGGCAACAGTGAAGCATGGTGGAGGTTCATAGCAAGTTTGGGGCTGCATTTCTGCAAATGGAGTTGGGGATTTGGTCAGAATGAATAGTCTCCTCAATGCTGAGATGTACAGGCAGATACTTACCCATCATGCAATACCATCAGGGAGGCATCTGATTGGCCCAAAATGTATTGTGCAGCATGACAACGACCCCAAACATACAGCGACGGTCATTAAGAACTATCTTCAGTGTAAAGAAGAACAAGGAGTCCTGGAAGTGATGGTATGGCCCCCACAGAGCCCTGATCTCAACATCGAGTCTGTCTGGGATTACATGAAGAGAGAGAAGCAACTGAGGCTGCCTAAATCCACAGAAGAACTGTGGTTAGTTCTCCAAGATGTTTGGGCCAACCTACCTGCCGAGTTCCTTCAAAAACTGTGTGCAAGTGTACTTAGAAGAATTGATGCTGTTTTGAAGGCAAAGGGTGGTCACACCAAATATGGATTTGATATAGATTGTTCTTCTGTTCACTTTGCATTTAGTTAATTGATAAATACAATCTATTAACATATCTATTTTTTTAAAGGATTCTTACTTTACAGCATTTCTTCACACCTGCCTAAAACTTTTGCACAGTTCTGTATGTCCTCTGCAACTGTCTTTTGCAAATCAGTTCTAAGCTGTACTGAGGTATGAGTCATAAGTTGGTGCAGTGTGATACAGGGGGAGGAATTGCAGATTTTTCTCTTGGGTAACAATGCATTTGCTGCTGTGGTTGTCACAGTCTGCTCGTACTGTGCTGGGTCTGCCACATACAGGGTGTGACTGCATGTAAATGTCTCCGCAGAGAGGGTCCGATAATATGGAATTGGGGACCCACATCGCTGAAGGTAATTAAAAAGGTGGCCACTTCTGTGCCGGGCACAAGGTTTAACAGTGTGTTTATTGTTTCTATCATCTGTGTTGGGCTTTAGGATCTGTTAGTGACCACCATGGACATGATGAAGCTGGAGAAGATTGAGATTGGTGGAGTCCGTGGGAAGGCCCTGAGCCAGCAGGTTCTGAGCATGTATGAGGAGTTCCAGGACATCTACAAAGTTTTCACAGAGAGGACATATGACTGCCTGGACATAAACAACACGGTGGGTGGGATCTTTGCTGCCTCTACAGAACATTCAGGGCAGGGTGGCAGAGAGATGCTGTGCTTGTAACTGGATGATTCTTCATTATAAATTGTAGTTTAAGTTGTGAAGACCTTCAAATTGATTAGTTTAATAAGCACAGCATACCAATGTGAATGATCAGCGTAGTTCAATGAGGATATCCTGCAGATAACGCCAAAATAAATCCAGCCTTCACTGATTAATATTGTCACTTTCTTTAGTTGATTTCTCTCTCCTGTGTAAGTGTTTTCACATAAGAAGAGGGCAAAAAGAACATTCAATTACAATTCTCCTTTCTGTTCTACTACTAATAATTCTCTGCTAAACATACATTTAAGAATGGGTGGAATGATACCAGTTGTGATTGCTCTAAGACATACAGATCATCTTTTGTATTTATTAATGCAGGCTCTCATTTTGTTGCCTTTAGGAATTTGAGGCGGATGTTTTTGACTTTAAGCACAAAGTGGACGACATGGACAGGCGGCTGGGAACAGTCTTCTGCCAGGCATTTGATGACGCATCTGGCTTGGAGCACGCCTTCAAGGTTAGCTCCTGTTACCAAGGAAACAGTACCTTGTTGAGAATAATCTTTTTTCATAGTGACGCTTTGCACAAACAGTAGAGATGGTCAGACATTGACACATTGAGATGACATTCACATTCCTTCCAATTACATACATAATAGGTTGTCTTCTGATGATAACTTTGGACTACCTTTGTTTTAGCTAAATAAAGCAGACACTTAGATAGTACTATTAAGCCATTGATGCGTGATTGTATTAATGAACAAGACAGATATTAAAATAATTTGAAGTATAGACTTTTACAGGCCAGGCAATATTGAAATAATGAACAGAGTGGTTTAAAGAGTATAATTAAAGAACATGTTCAAAAATGCTTAGTCCTTTTTGTTCTGTATGATAGGCAAATTAAACTGTACTAACTTAGATTTTGCCTCTGGAAACCAAGTAATTATAAACTGTCCAATTTCATGGTTTCACATTGTAGAATTAAAAAGTCAAGAACACTTTTTTTGTTTCTTTTATATAGTTGAAAATATAGTAACACAATATAGGTACTAATTCAAGATGCTCACAAAAACCTTTACCTGTGCAGATTCATAGTATCCAGATTGAGGCCAGGTGTTGTTGTTTCAGGTCTTGGACATGTTTGGCAGTCTGCTGGAACGTCCTCTAATAGCGTCCGATGCCCATGACAGATACCCGCTCCTCATTAGCATGTTTGATAGGGAGCTTGACTGTGCCAAGATGCTGTACAGCAGGCATTTGCAGAAAGAGCAAGAATTGGGTACGTGTGTAAGTGAGAAACAGAAAGCAATGTTACGTCAAGACAAACTTAACTTAGATAGGCCATATAGTCTCCTTACCACTTTTGGCTTTATGTATCTCCCAGTCTTTAGTGAAGGAAAATAACATGTAGGATTTATCTTTAAGTTTGTCCTCTAGTGGTTCATGAAATGTTCATTGGGTTTAGGGGTGCACACATTGAAGGCAGTATGCTTTTATTTAAGGGATATATGATCTATATTGAATATCTGTGTTATTTAATACTGCGTTTTGTGCAACTGGCCAATGATTCCCCAATATTTTGCTTAGGTTACACACCTGTAAATAAAAATATGCCTCCCGTGGCTGGTGGGCTGCGATGGGCTCAGGAACTACAGGAACGAATTCACGTACCGTTTGGCAACTTCAGGCATATCACACACCCGTGAGTATCTTTAGGCTGTTTTTTAATTTAGAAGATTTAAATCGAATGCAGTTAGTTTCAAAGTGTCAGTTTGCATCCGTGTGTGTAGTGCGTGTGCAAGCCCTCTGTCTGTTGCAATGCCCAGTTCAGGGACTTACACAAACCAAAGACCACCAAGAAATATAGATCAAATGTTGTGAATCTCCATACAAAAAAGTCTTACTTGTTGCCTTCACAATGAGCTTGCAATATGGAGTTGAGAAGAAAAGTGAAAATTAAAAATGAAATGCTTTTAACGATTAGTTTTTATTTATTTATTTTAAAGATGTATGGAATCAGATCAAGGAAAAGGGATGATTCAGAAATATGAAGAGATGATGCAGTTACTTGACAAGTAAGTAATCTCTCAGTGCAATAGATTGCAATCCACTGTTTAGGTTTCAAGCTGTAATTTTATTATTATTATGTGATTTCTTAGCACACACCCTTATCCAGGGTGACTTACAATTGTTACAACATATCACATTATTTTTACATTTGTATCCATTTATACAGCTGGGCATTTACTGGAGCAATATAGGTAAAGTACCTTGCTCAAGGGTACAACAGCAGTACCCCCCTCCTGGGGATTAAACTCACAACCCTCTAACCTCTACTCCAGAGTCCAGAGCCCTAACCACTACTCCACACTGCCGCCTGTTCATGTCGTCCACATTGTGCTTTTTTAAAAGTACATTTTGATATGCCATCTCCCTCACTCTTAGTTGTGGTTGGCTATATAGTTTTGTATTCAGTTTGACCTAGTTTTAGTCAGTTTTAATTTTTTTTTTTTTTTTTTTTTGCCACTCCAAAGATTACCACAAGTAGGTGAAAAGTAAAGAAATGAACGTAACGATTTTAAAGTATTGAAGCCTAACAAATCAATATGTTGCTTTTTGATGAACCTAATATTGTACTGTCATTGTGCAGTGAATCACAAAGTGCATTTTTAAAACAAAAAAGAAAGTAAGAGCTTGATATTTTACAGTCTTTGGCAAACAATTCAAGGTAAAGCCTTTGCTGATTTGCAATTAACTTATCGTTTTTAACCTTGTAAAGCATATTGTGTGCAGTGTAACATAAATTCTAGTATAATGATTTAAATATTGACCCATAATAAGTGTTTGAATATAGTGTATGAATTCAATTTTCCATTTAATGTATCAACGCTCTATGAATTTGCAAAGGTTTATTAGCCAGTTAACAGTTTGAGTTGTATAATTGCATAATCTTTCCCATTCATACTGTGCACATTTAAAAAAACAAAAGGCCTCAGCCTTAATTTTATTCCTGTGCTTTATTGATGGCAGTCCTACTATTGGGTGTTGCTTGGTACAACACAACTGCTTATCACAGTGAACCAGCCAAGTAAAATAAAGGATACAAAACTAAAAGGTAGAGCAATGTATTTGTAATACTTTATTGAATTACATAGTGGCAACAAATGTATATTTCAAGGTTTACAGAAAGTAAAAGCAAACTTCATTTTAATTTATTATTCGGAAGTGATTGGAATGCTTTACATCCAATGTAATTTTTCGCAGAATAAGTTACAAACCGTTAAAACATGTAATCTAATTTCAAAAGCAATCAACACTAATTGGTGAAGCTAGAGCAATTGAAAAAAAAGTTTTATTAGCATCAGTGTAACCTCACTGGCATTCCTGAATGTTAGTGGAAAAATATGAACTTCAGCAATTCGTTTTATTTTGTGAAATTATTAACCATGCTGCATTATTTCCTATTTTAATTAAAGCTACTGTTGGCTTCCCTACACCTTTATGCTTTCCCATAACATTGTCATCAAGGATCGTCTTAGTGTCAGTTTCTGAGCTGTATTTATATTTGTTAGAGGTCAGTCTCCAGTTTTTTTCCCATGATTATTTGTGCACCAAAGGCTTTTGAGGTTAGTATTAAGTTTCCAAATTGGAGATAAGAAATATGTTAATGGTTTGAAGTGCAGAATAAAACTTTCTCAAACAATTGAGTTATTCAACTATTGTACTTAGTCAGCGTTTACTCTAAACCTGGTTCATGCACAGATTCAATAGCGCTGTTTGTTGTAGGTCAGTTTACCCAGGCTTCATATTCTCTGTCTCTTTGAAATTGTCTTCTGTACATTGCTTGAGTGATGGCACCATAAAATATACCGAGCTTATAGCTCCAATATCCCATTCTGTACAAATTACAGAATTTCTAGACAATGTGTGTCTCATATTGGCAATCTTGTACAGCAGAATTGTATCCCTGTCCAGAAATAACAAGCAGGCCCAGCACTGCCCCTGCAATGCAGCCGAATTAGGTCTGCTTGTTAGGAAGCATCTTTTAAAAAGATCCAAGTCAAGGCAATTAAATGTACTGTATCTGCAGCCATTACTTCTCAACAGACAAAGAGGTGTATGATTTATCACTATTACCTTGCCATTTGATTGCTATAGCTTTTGTTCTGGAGTTTTAGATGAATAAACCTTAAACCTGAACAAATCAGGGCCAGAATGCAATACAGACATCCTTTATATGAGCCCTGTAATCAGTTTATTTACAGATTGATATGACAGTTCAAAGACCTGACGTATTGTATGTCTTCCTCATCTTTGATTAGAAAGAATGGAGCTGATTTTGTTCATTTTTTAGGTTAGTTTTTGTGTGTTTTTTTTGGTGAACGCCTGCAGGTGGGGTATTTAGAAATCCATTCAGGGCACAATATTCCCAAGGAGCTTGTAGTTAAAGTGAAAATGTGTGTCTTCAATGATGTATCCCTTCCTTTATTTAACATGCTCTTCCTCATTTTAGCACGTATTTTAGCAGTATTTCCCATTGGGCAGAATGGCTGTGTTTGTTCCAAAAACCCACGGACAGAAGTGAACATTACCTTCTGAAATAATATGCCTTTGTCTCCTCACAGCTACTTGTATTTGCTTGTATATCTTAAACTTTAGTAGTGTTTTAGATATTAGATTGTAATATTGTAGATAATGTTGGATGGTCATGAGAATAGTGTTGCAATTACATGACTTGCAATGCAGGTAAATAATATTATTGCTTTTGAAGTTTGTTTGCAGAATTGTCATGCTGAATAGCGTTGTAAAGATCACCCGGACTCTTAATATTTATTTATATTTAATTAGGCTCCTGTAATAAAGAAACTTAACAGATCCTTCATGTGTAAATATGATGCCCACGTGACAGTCTTAAAATATTGCTGATGAAGGGATAGAAAATAGATGCCCTGTTTACATTTTGAACAAATGCCACATCTGAATTAACACATGACCAAGCAAAAATAAGGCAGATTAACAATAAACAGAATTGTAACACCCTGAAGGGATTTCCTGAATGCCAAAGAACATGAGACCACGCTAATTAAATTGGGAGAGATTTATTTCTGGAACCAAATGCTCACTGCGATGCTGTCTCTATCATAAAACACATTGATTTACAGCCGGTTAGGTTTATTGAGACAATTTTTCTTTTTTCTTTTTTTCCTCTGCTTCTTTGTACCGACTGTACCGAAAAAATGTCACGATGGGGTGGTGTTCATAATCGCAGTTTATTGGAAGCTGTGTGAGTTCAAGATGATTTAGGATTGAAAGTCCTTGAATGAAGATTTGATCTCACCTTTCAGGTACTCCTGCAAACTCTATGACATCTGGACTGAGACAGTGGGGGAGAAATCTCAGTACAATCTGACAAAGCCACTCATCTCCAGAGACCCTGTCACAAAGCTAATCACTGTCAATTTTGATGCTCAGGTGGGCTGAATGATTTATTATAATAATTATCATCATTTCAAGAAAACACATTTATTTACAGCATCATATTTATCCTTACACATGCAAATAATATCTTTTATAACTTTATTGCATTTGAAAATAAATGTGTGTGTGTGTGTATATATATATATATATATATATATATAGTACTGTGCAAAAGTTTTAGACAGGTGTGAAAAAATGCTGTAAAGTAAGAATGCTTAAAAAAAAAAAAAATCTGTGGAGAAAAGCCTTTCAGTTGAATTAAGAACAAACTTAGTATATATTTTTAAATGTCAGCCTGTTGGACTCTTAATTATCTTATGTACTAAATGATATTCAAGGAAATGTAGGTTCTCAAATTACCATTTTGAGCCCAAGAAATCATAACCTGCCTACATGCCTTCTTAATTAATGCATTTTCTCCTTCTCTCTCACAGCCACCTGAAACTGTGTGCATTTACATAATTAAAGCATCCAGTATTATGTACACCAAAAGAGTAAAACTCAAATGTGTGCTCATTTTTGCAGTTGGTGTCCGTGCTAAGAGAGGTTAAATATCTGGAGTCCAGACAGACAGAGAAGATCCCTGACGCGGCGGCAGACATCTATGAAAACAGGGAGTCATTCCGAAAGTATGTGGCCAACTTAGATCTCGCCACCAGCTGGTACAACAAGGTGATACAGACAGTCCTGAGAGTGGAGCTTCCTCTGGTGGAGGGGCAACTCCAGGACATTGACAATCAGCTGAAGCAGGCAGAGGAGTCTCTGAACTGGAGGAGTGAGGGTGAGACGAGCCACGTTCTTATCAGTATTGCTTACTTTAAAATTATGCCACAGTGTATATGTTCTGTTGTGCAAGAATATTCTTATCATTAACCCAGATTTACAGTGTACTTTCTACAAATCCTGTGAAAGGTCCCAGCAGAATTTTATTGCAGCAACCTATATTGATATTTATATGTGGTGCTGAAGTGCAAATTGTTGTTTTAAGAAAATCATTTGGTCATTGAACAACATTATTAATTGATGCACAATCATCTCAATATGCGCTGATTTTTGTCCTATATATTTTAAAGGTGCATTAATGATTAATTGCGGCTTTCACTGGATGTAAGCTTCATTTCATGTTACTATAACATGTTTTTCCTTGTAAATACGAACAGGAATCTGGGATTATATCCAACAAGTGCGGGATGCTGTCCATGACCTTGAAAGGCGAATTCAAAAAACCAAAGACAACGTGGAGGAGATTCACAGCATCATGAAGACCTGGGTCTCTCCCATCTTTGAGAGGAAAGAGGGGAAGAAAGACACCCTCCTTAACCTGGAGGACAGGACCGAGCGACTGGAGAAGCGTTACGGCCACATCAGAGACTCGGGGGACAAAATCCATTCCTTAATTAAGGTACTGGAGTTTATTTAAATACATGTATTTATTTTTGTCACCACAAACAACTCCTGGCTATGGAATTATGATGGCACACAGTATAAATCAACTTAATGGCTTCAGACTCTGCAGTATTAGTTTTGCGTGTGTTAAAAAAAAATAACACGCACACAATAAATCAGTTGTCCAAACAATCAAACTAAACCCTTCTCAGAGATGCTGTGATTGCTTTGACGGCATTCTGAGATCTTATTATATTTCTCTTGGTTCTGCTTCTTGTACGTTCCAAAAGTAGTGTATATTTCTTTATCACTGGGTTTAATATTTCTACCCTTGCAGTAACATATTTTTAAACAGCAAGATCTGGATTCGTAGCTTTAGAAAAAGTAAAAATCTATTCTCCTGGGAATTGGGTTTATTGAAAATCATAAATGTTATGCTTTTAGATGTATGCATAAGAATTGTAATTATGAGATTTGTTTCAACTACATGCATAAGCGACTTCCTATGTGTATGGTACTATTTTTATTGCATATATCATAACACTACCTGCCCTTGAAACATAAAGGAGAACATCTCTTTCTTAAACACACCCTCTGATAGGAGAATTTGGACCTCTTCAAAGTGGATCCTACCTCTGATGTGTGGAAAGCCTATGTGGATTATGTGGATGAAATGGTCATAGATGGATTCTTTAACAGCATCGAGTGCTCACTTAAGTTCCTCTTGGACAATGCAGGTAAGATAAAGTAGAGGCTTCTGGCTATTAAAGTGCTTTTCCTTTCATTACATGTGAACACCCTGACCTTTTTTTGTTCCCCCTCAGATCCAAAAGCTGGCCTGGCCCCGCTGTTTGAAGTACAGTTGGATCTGTGCATCCCAGACATGGTCTTCCACCCTTCTCTTGAGTTTGGTGCTAGTGATGGCTTTTTTGACACTGTGGAAGGCATCATTAATGACATCTACAGGACTTCTTCACTGGTGCCGAGACTTGCTGAACATAGCAGCTTCCCACACTACCAGGTGCCTTTGCAACAGCCAGTTCATTTTGATACAGAATCTAAAAGGTTCACCAGTTTTACACTGAAATTGAACATTTTTTATTCATTCTTAAAACAGTTAAGAAGAAATACAAATCCTTATTCTTTAGTATTTATCCTGGATTACTGGAGCGTGGAATTAAAATGTAATGTTCTTGTCTGTAAAGTGGAGTAACAGAAAATATTATTTTTCCACCATGAGTTTTTAAAGTTGGAAGGTCATGATTTATAGATTATGAAAAGTTTTTACCATAGATTAAACAAATCTGTTTGCACAAAGGATAAAGGGAGATTCAGAAATGCAGTTTTACCCTTTTTATTGTTTTTATTTGTATGTATGCAGAAATATCTTCACTTTGTACATGTTTATGCATTTGTACATACTATTTAACAAAAGGTAAAATGATCAAATACACATAAAGCTTTACAAAATAAGAAACCAAACAGTGATTTTAAAAAATAGAAGGTGTATTTCTAAACTCTCAGAGTCATCAGTCCGTACCTTTTAATTTTTCATACTAATCCAATCACTTCCCTACGTCTATTACTTCCTGAGTAATAGATACCTGTCTCACTGGTCCAGCTGTACAAACTGCACTTCTTGATCCTGGCTCATGGCCTATATCTTTCTGAGTGGTTAAAAGGGAAGTTCAGAGCAGTGTGGTGTATTAATGGTGCCTTGATTGCTGCTGCAGGCTGACATGGAAGACATGGAAGACCTAGCAAACATGAGGCAGAGTCTGATGGAGAGGGTGCAGCAAGTCCAGTCGACCTGCTGCGACTACCGCAACTCTTTTGACCAATACTCATACCTGTATGTGGATGACAGGAAGGAGTTCATACGGCAGTTCCTCTTGTACGGCCATGTCCTCACCAGTGAGGAGATTGAGACCCACGCTGAAGACGGGGTACCTGAGACGCCTCCATCGCTGGAGCAGTTTAAAGAGCAGGTATGTGAAGTTCTGATTATTGTAATGATTGTGACTTCATTGTTTTAAAATAATAGCTTGTTTCTACGTGGGTTTAGTGCTGTTTCCAGGTTGAGACATACATTGTTTTCCCCACAGTGCACTGAACAGCTGTGATAGTTACCCCCAACTGAGCTGGGCCCCCCCCACAAAAAAAAGTTAAACAGTTCAGACAGGTTTTCTCATTGTACTGCATATATCTAAAAAGGTCGACTCGTATGAGAAGATCTACAGTGAGGTCAACCGCCTGGAGCCTGTCAGTGTGTTCGATGGGTGGATGAGGGTGGACGCTCGCCCCTTTAAGAGCGCCCTTCTGAACGTCATCAAGAGGTGGAGCCTCATGTTTAAACAGCATCTCATCGACCACGTAACAAACAGGTATGATGTTAAATAAATAAATGAGTAAATAAGAGTAAGATTAGAATGCAATATATAAAGCTAATAATTATACAGCTCTGATCGGTTCACAGGATCCAGTTTAAATCCAGGCCTGCTATTGTAAAGTTTTTGTCTCCTGTTTTGTTTCCTGCAGCCTGTCGGACCTGAAGGAGTTCATTAAAGTGGCGGAAAGAGGACTAAGCAAGAAGGTGGAGGAAGGGGATTACAATGGCCTGGTGAAAATCATGGGACATCTGATGGCACTGAAAGAGAGGCAAAACACCACAGATGACATGTTTGAGCCGCTCAAGCACACGATAGAGTTACTCAAGACGTATGAGCAGGAATTACCTGAGGAGGTATACAAACAGTTGGAGGTATGTGCCTAAGATTTCTATTCTTTCATTATGATATTCACATTGAGTACAACTGTTATATTGTTGTAGCTTGCCTCCCTGATTCCCTGGAGGAGGTTTGTTTTCCATATCTCTGTCTGTCTCTGACCTCTTAGTCATATTCTCCCATCTGCCTTGACTATTACTATTGAGTGTTCCCGAGCATGCTGAGACCACAATGCGTATTGTGACAGGAGGTTAAATTTGCCAATGTTGAGCCGGGCTGCGTCTCTGTGTAGGAGCTGCCGGAGAAGTGGAACAATGTGAAGAAGCAGGCGATCACCGTGAAGCACCACGTTGCTCCTCTGCAAGCAAATGAAGTGGCCGCCCTCCGCAGGAAGTGTGCGAGCTTTGACGTGGAGCAGCATACATTCAGGGAACGATTCCGCAAGGAGGGGCCCTTCAGGTATTTTATGACCAGCTCCACAGGAAAGATAAGATGAATTTACCCCTCTGGTTTTCCCCTTTCTCATGTGATGTCCTTACTGCTATACAGTTGTTTACTAGTTTACACAGTTCAGGGCACATTCCTAGATTTTTAAGGGGACAAATGTAATTTAATTACAGATTTTTGTAACTTAAATATTCTACATTGAAAATATTTCCATGGAGATATCTTTTTTAAATTGCGTTTTCAATATAGAATGCATTATTTGTCCCGTAGATTTGATAGTGTGAACCCTTACATGATGCTGGACACAGCGCATACGCAGATTTCCCAGAAGGAGTCCACTATGGCAGCTATAATTGAATCGGCCAGCTTGTTTGAAGTGAACATCCCAGAGTACAGGCAGTTGAAGCAGTGTCGTAGGGAAGTCCTACTCTTGAAGGAGCTGTGGGATATGATAACACTGGTGGACTCCAGCATGAATGACTGGAAGACCACAAAATGGCGGGAGATCAAAGTGGACAGCATGGAGTTGGAGTGCAAGAAGTTTGCCAAAGATATCCGAGGGCTGGATAAGGAAACAAGGGCGTGGGACGCCTATACCGGGCTGGATAGCACTGTGAAGAACATCCTGACCTCTCTGCGGGCAGTAGCAGAGCTCCAAAACCCTGCCATGCGTGAGAGACACTGGCAGCAGCTCATGCAAGCCACAGGGGTGAAGTTCACAATGAATAAGGACACCACTCTGGCTGATCTGTTGCAGCTGAACCTGCACAACTTTGAGGATAAGGTGTCAGGCATCAAGGACAAAGCGGTTAAAGAAATGGAAATGGAGAAAACCCTGAAAGAGGTCAATTCCACCTGGAGCGCCATGGAGTTCCAGTATGAACCGCACCCCCGGACAAAGGTCCCTCTTCTGAGGTCCAACGAGGAGCTCATAGAGACCTTGGAAGAAAACCAGGTCCAGATGCAGACCCTCATGACCTCAAAATACATCGCCTTCTTCCTGGGGGAGGTCTCCAGCTGGCAGAAGAAGCTGTCCATTGCCGACTCTGTCATCTCCATCTGGTTTGAGGTGCAGAGGACCTGGTCCCATTTGGAGAGTATTTTCATTGGGTCAGAAGATATCCGATCCCAGCTGCCTGAGGTAAGAGCTCTGAAACGGTTCTTTCTTTGCAAAAGTGAAAAACTTGGTACCTTCTTTGATCTATTTCAGGGGGTAATAGCAAAATTTATGGATAGTGTAACAGCTTAAAATATTTCAGTGCAATATCCATATAAAATACAAACATGGCAAAAATTTTAAGCACAGTATGAAGACACTTGCAGCTTTTATCACCAGTTAAGATATTTCTTTGTTCTTCTAAATCTATATACTGCTATTGTAAGGGTTACATTTCTCCTTCATAGAGATACCAGTCATTCAAATTTGGAACCTGTTTGGTCTTTTCATTTTCATTTGAAACCAACTGTGCCATTATGAAATCTCCAACAGGATTCCAAACGCTTTGAAGGAATTGATAATGATTTCAAACAGCTTGCTACCGAGGCCAGCAAAACACCTAATGTTGTGGTAGCGACTAATAAACCTGGCCTATACGATGAATTAGAAGATATTCAAAGCAGGTGAGAGCAGACAACATACATTCTTATTTTGTGGATTACTGCTTTAGTCCTTCACTGCCATCTGTCTCTCTGTCTCTCTCTCTCTCTCTCTCTCTCTCTCTCTCTCTCTCACACACATTGCATTGTCCTGCTAGCCTGTTTGTAGATTACATTATATTTATCTATGGCATGACAGTCCACTTTCTCAGCTTCTCAAAAAGGGATGATTTCATCTGTGAACACCAAACCAGTGATGTAAGTAGGAGGAGGTCTGTAGGAATTTACTGCTTCTCTTGTGGTGTTTCAAGTGCCAAGGAAGCAAACATACTGTCACTTGATACATTACATTAGAAACCTTTAAGGAAGTTGCTGGGCACTACATGAAGAGTATTTGCTAACAAGCATCCAACAGACACTCCGATTCAATTGCAGCTTGGTACTTGCAGGGGATAGGGATGAAAGATGTACTTTATAACTTGTTAAAAAAAGGAAGGCGCTTAACCAGGCAAAGCGGGCTTAGTGCTGTACCACCAGAGCATATCGGGGAGGATTGCTCTTCTTTTGAACTCCCAAGAACCACTGTTTAGAGAACCAATCAGTTGTTTAATTCCCTGCAATTGTACTTGATCTCTGCTTCCACAAGTGTGCTTATTGATAATTAGATAATAAACACTGGGGAATTTATTTTTTTTCTCCCTCTGATTAACAGTACGAATTTGGTTTCTCGGCAGAACGATTTCTCCTTCAGCTGCACTCACTGTCTAACCTCCTCCTCTCTCTGCAGACTTGCACTCTGTGAGAAAGCCCTGGCAGAGTATCTGGACACCAAACGGCTGGCCTTTCCCCGGTTTTATTTCATCTCCTCTTCCGATCTTCTGGACATTTTGTCTAATGGCACTGACCCCCATCAGGTAGATAGAAACAATTTCATGTTTGCCAACAATCAGTAGCTACAAGGTGTGACTCAGGCACCCATTTCACCCCCCATTACAACTGAATCTTTTCCACAGGGTCTGTTTCAGGATCTCTTCAAACAGTTTTTCTAAATGTTATGTAGAATGTTACCCCAAAACTGTGGATGATATTATACAAGTACAGTTTGCTTGTATAGGCAGGTACATGGTGTCTGAAATATAAAAAGAACCAAACAGAGTAAGGTAAAAAAGAAAAAAATAATTATATATATATAAAATAATTTAAAAGTTTTTTTGATTTTCCTTCAAAATTGTATTGATTCATGAAAAAACAGCCTTTTCATATTCACAGTAAACTCCTGCACTGATTCAACCATTGATTCCACCTTTGAAGCATTTTCTCTGGTGTGCTTATCTGTACTGTGACCTCAAGAGGGCGCTGCTTTTCATTTTACAGTGGGCATTCTGTCTGCCAAAGAGTGCTGAAGAGATTTGTATGGTCTGAGTTTGCTTCACTGGATCCTGCTAACATTTCACTAAATAAGATATGTGTTCACAGTATAGTCTTTGTTTGGCTTTTATCAAACAAATACACATGTATATACATATACATACATGCATCATGCAAAACAAAAGCAAACTTCTGGTCAAAATATCTATATTCTTATAGAAATTAGAAGAAAAGCTAACTGTACAACAATGTGCATTTGTTTGAGTATGACCTGATGAGCCTCCCTTCAGGGACCAATAGGGTATTGTATTTTAAAATAATACTATATGTAGTCAATTTACATCAAAGTAAGTAACATAGAACAGTACAAAGAATATTACATTTACTAAATTTAAGACCACATCAATCTGGAATTAGGAGTTGGGTAATAACATATCACAGTGTCAATACAACATTTTGTTTGTAGCGGAGCTCACAAATTGTTTTTATGTGGTTTTAATCTGACATTTCCTTTGTAATAGATTTTAATTCTGTGTACTCTAAATTCTCACCAGGTACTGCGAGTGTGTTCAGTTTCTTTTTTTTTTGTTATTGCTATGCCACAGGTTCAGCGTCACCTCAGCAAGCTCTTTGACAACACAGCAAAGATGAAGTTCGAGACTGACACTGAAGGCAACCCTACTAAAATAGGCTTAGGCATGTACAGCAAAGAGGATGAGTACGTCACCTTCAACGAGCCCTGTGACTGCAGCGGACAGGTAGTGCAGTATGGTTTTAATTGCAGGTCGTTTGAAAAATGTCACATGCAAAACCACTTTCTTTCTAAGAGCACAGTGTTTTCTCCCACTTGTGAAGATAAATGTATCTTTTGTGTTCTGTGTGCCGAGGTACTTAGAAATCCCTTGATTAGGAATTAATTTGAAATTTCTTTTAACGTAAAACCATTCATCTGTGAATATTAAAATAAGTAATGCTGCCCTTTTCTGCATTATCTTTTCAATATGTAGTGCATTTACATTCACTTTCAGACAGAGAAAAAGGCCAATAAAAGGCCTAAATTAGCTACTTAAACCCTAGCAACAATTAATTTGATTTCAGTATAAACATAGTACATTGTCAGTTTCCTGACACAGAAATGGCATATCTTAGATTTTGGTACAACTACCCATGATAATTATCCCCAAAAAATAAGGAAAGTGTATTTTCGCACAGGAATTATTATTTCTGCTTTTGCTGATTTCAATGTATCAGCCCCTAAATTTGAAACAATTGTGTATGCTTGTATCTGTGTGTAGATGTGCAAAGCAAAAAAATATATATATTTGAATGTGGGACTTTTAACATCAAAGCCTTCTGTTGTGAGCATTCTAGACTGTATGCTTCTGTACTGGGTAAATTATTTATTGCCCTGTGAGAACTTCAAACAGTGTTCGTGAAGATGTTGTGAAAAGATGTCATTGTCTGGTTTGAGCATATAACTTATTCTTGGGGAACAAATGTGAAAATTCTAAAGTCCTAATCCTTCAAATGGTCTTTCTTTACATATAATCAGTTTTATTTCAATTTAGTGCATATGTGTGTGTATATATATATATAAGTACTGTAGTATGGTGTTTCTTCCTGCATGAATAATGAATACATGAATAATGCACTAATCATTTATGAACACTCTCATTATGTGTTTTGAGGTTGAGGGGTGGCTGAATCGGGTGCTTGACACTATGAGGGCTACTGTTCGTCATGAGATGACTGAAGCCGTCGTATCTTATGAAGAGAAACCCAGGGATCAATGGCTCTTTGATTACCCAGCACAGGTATTTGTGCCATATCAATAGAAATCAGTTTAATTTAATTATACATGCTCAAAACCAATGAATAGCATTTGAGATTAATGTTAAATGCTGGTGGGCTCTGGTTATGCTGTAAACATCTTGCTTACAGAAAATTGTTCTAAGCATAGATTCTTCTTAGTTTAGGTTCAGTTTAGTCCATTAAATTAAAAATGTAACATCCAGCATTGTGATTTGTTTCTGGATTTTATTTCTTCCACTGTCACTGTCCCCAGTGGCATTCGATTATTTCTGCAGTTTAGAACCTTTCATAAGCAACATCTACACATCTCTACACATGTTTGGCAATCATTGATCGAGAAGTACAGTGTTATATATATGAAAACATTTTTTTTTTTTAACCGGTTTAGCAGACGGCACTTGTTCTGCCTGTGGCCTGCGTTTAGAACAGTGCACTGTGTCATTATGCTACAACAGTGCTAAGGTGGTGAGAAAGAAATGCAAACATAATCACTTATCTGGTTAAATGCTAAAGGGATTTCTTCTGTTGCAACATGGTAATCACTTTAAAGTTTTAAAATGCACACTCATAGTACCAAAAGTGCTGGCATTGTCTCTTTTTTTATTGTTTAATTGCTTAAGCCGTAGGGCCCAATATTTAGGTATGTAAGCTGAAGGCAGGGTATGCCTTTGTAGGTCTGCATTCTAATGAGAATACCCTTGACTTAGTAAAGGTTTGACAAACATGGCCAATTTTTTTGTCTTTGAATTGTAGGTGGCCCTAACTTGTACGCAGATCTGGTGGACAACAGAAGTTGGCATTGCCTTTTCCCGTCTGGAAGAAGGCTACGAGAATGCCATTAAGGATTACTACAAGAAGCAAGTCAGCCAGCTCAACACCCTGATCAACATGCTGATTGGCAAGCTCTCACCTGGAGACCGGCAGAAGATCATGACCATCTGTACTATTGACGTCCATGCCAGGGACGTGGTGGCCAAGATTATTTCTCAGAAGGTAGAAATCCCATTAATACAATGAACATATACTGTGGGGCGTGTCATTTTTAATGCATTGAGTTAGCAAATTTGTTAGTTTTGAGAAACAAACCTATTTTGCAGACATACTTTTTTTTTGTACAAACTCATGTTGGTTTCTTTAATTTGTAGCCTTTTTTTATTATAGCAGCTCAGTCACTCTTAATACTTTTTCCTTTGCTTCATTCTTTTTAATAGCTTACACATACTAAGTGGTCTGTGAGATTTCAATAATTAACTCTCATGCACATTCTAAGAAGCATTAGACTTAATTATATTGGAAAAAATATATATGAATGGTGCATTGCTGAGGTAACTGCAGTGTACTGTCATATGTTCATTAATAAAGACGTGTATAGGAACTGTCAGCTGAGTAAGTAAAAGAAGAAAAACAGATTCCCCTAGCTCAGAAATCCAGGTGTCCTTCATTAATCCATCTTAAACATGTTCTACTGATAATTGCCAATTTGTGTTGTTGATTTCCATTGTGGTCAGCAAATTACCCACAGGGGATTAGTTTGTATTTATTATTTTTACATTTTTATATTTTTCCCACAGGTGGAGAATTCGCAGGCATTCGTGTGGCTGTCTCAGCTCCGGCACCGCTGGGACGATGAGAAGAAGCATTGTTTTGCAAACATTTGCGATGCCCAGTTTCTGTATTCATACGAGTACCTAGGGAACACGCCACGCTTGGTAATCACCCCACTGACCGACAGGTGAGTGCCTGACCAGCTATAAAATATATAATTGCAAATGCCTATATACACTGATCAGCCATAACATTATGACCACTGACAAGTGAAGTGAATAACACTGATAATCTCGTTATCATGGCACCTGTCAGTGGGTGGGATATATTAGGCAGCAAGTGACCATTTTGTACTCAAAGTTGATGTGTTAGAAGCAGGAAAAATGGGCAAGCGTAAGGATCTGAGCGTCTTTGACAAGGGCCAGATTGTGATGGCTAGATGACTGGGTCTGAGCATCTCCAAAACTGCAGCTCTTGTGGGGTGTTCCCGGTCTGCAGTGATCAGTACCTATCAAAAGTGGTCCAAGGAAGGAAAAGCGGTGACCCGGCGACAGGGTCATGGGCGGCCAAGGCTCATTGATGCACGTGGTCCGATCCAACAGACGAGCTACTGTAGCTGAAATTGCTGAAAAAGTTAATGCTGGTTCTGATAGAAAGGTGTCAGAACACACAGTGCATCGCAGTTTGTTGCGTTTGGGGCTGCGTAGCCGCAGACCAGTCAGGGTGCCCATGCTGACCCCTGTCCACTGCCGAAAGCACCTACAATGGGCACGTGAGCATCAGAACTGGAGCACGGAGCAATGGAAGAAGGTGGCCTGGTCTGATGAATCACGAGTTCAAGGTGTTGACTTGGCCTCCAATTTCCCCAGATCTCATTCCAATCGAGCATCTGTGGGATGTGCTGGACAAACAAGTCCGATTCATGGAGGCCCCACCTCGCAACTTCCAGGAATTAAAGGATCTGCTGCTAACGTCTTGGTGCCAGATACCACAGCACACCTTCAGAGGTCTAGTGCAGTCCATGCCTCGATGGGTCAGCGCTGTTTTGGGACCTACACAATATTAGGCAGGTGGTCATAATGTTATGGCTGATCGGTGCATCTTCCCAGTGGCTTATGCTGGCAAGGGGTCCTGAAGGATCATGAAATCAGAATGAATATGTGTAAAACAAATGAAACTCTTTTAAGTTAGGAAGCCAACATCAGGTGTGGGTGGTTTGCTGTGCCCAGTCCTGAGACACCACCTGGTATCATCAGCTGCTAATAATGCTGGTCGGGCCAATTCAAATTCTGATGTTGAAAGACCGTTTTAAATGGCCTTCCTTTTGTTTCTCAGATAAAGCCACAAGTAGTCACTGTTTGATAAATCAATCACCATGTAATTGGCTGAGCATATGGTTAGTCCCTTATCTCGGCAGTTGATCCCTAACAGTGACAGAGGTCTGGCTTCCATCCAGATACAACGTCAAAATCACAGCTTAATCCAAAAACTACTTGGAGATACAATATATATTCTAAATCTATCTACATTTGAGGACTATAAACATCAGTAAACATCCCTCCTCATTTTTACTGCCTAGATGGATCAGTGTGAAGCCTTGCTAATTAATAGAAATGTAATTCTAATTTCAAAATGCATTTATGGGAGTTGAGTGCTTAACATTACAAAAATGAAATAGAAAATAAGGCAATGCTATGACTCTGTTGAACTCTATTTTTTTCACAACTGCTAAATACATTTATTAAACACATCTGGGAAGCCTGGGGCAACAGGGACACGTTCTTAGCCACGTTCTTTGTCAGAAATGTCAAGGTCGTAAGATTCAACTGCATATTTCCGTATCCGCACAACCTTTGAGTGTATGTTTTCAAGAGAAAGGAGATAAATCTTCCATATTGTTGCAAATAAATATATATATATATATATATATATATATATATATATATATATATATATATATATATTAAGTTTTCCCTTTTTCATATTAGGTGCTATATTACTTTGACCCAGTCTCTCCATCTGACCATGAGTGGAGCCCCAGCAGGCCCTGCAGGCACGGGAAAGACAGAAACCACCAAGGACCTGGGGAGAGCTCTAGGAATCATGGTGTATGTCTTCAACTGTTCTGAGCAGATGGACTACAAGGTACGCTTTGTGGTTTCATGAAGATATGCTTAGAACAGCCAGCATAGTTTGCAGATACCAGAACAGAGCTTTGCCTAAATCCCTTTCGTTTACTTTTTTTGTCTGATTGAAAGCAGCTCAAACTAACACCCAAGCACACAGCACGGTACATCAGCTTACACAAGCCTAGATCTCATGAAAGCTACATTCCTGTGCGCTAAGAAAAAATAATAATGGAGGAAACAAAATCCAATAAAACCACATATTCATCTTCTTAAAAAGGGGAAGCTTTCTTGTAATAGATGACAGATACAACCTTTTGAGTAATTCTGGTGAGATCCTCATTATTAAGAATAACGCTAAGGAAATGAAGATGACTTTGGCAGACATGGCCGTTATTGACAACATATTTGAATTCTTAGGGAAGTATGTTCAGCTCATCTGTAGTTTGGACTTTTGCACAGTTGTTATGATTAAGCTAGACAGCAACAAAAAAAAATACTAGTACTTTGAAGATTTATGGATCCTTTCTCTTTACCAGAGACCATCTGCTACTTCTTATTAATTCTTTCTCTTCCTTGGAGGGTGTCAGTCATACCTAGAGCTGTTTATTAATCTCTGCGCGAGGGCTTGCTGCCTCTGCATACCGGAGACAGATTAGTTAAACTCTGATGGATTAGTTTATTTACTTCCCAAGCGATTTCCAAACTGCCTCTTCTATTTATTAGTATTATTATTATTATTATTATTATTTTTTCTTAGGACCTGCTTATTTATTTATTGTTGCGTGAAATATACTGGTCAATAGAGACTCATCCGTAATCTCCAGATACAGCCTGTTCTTTAGTCCAAATCCTTC
This sequence comes from Amia ocellicauda, assembly GCF_036373705.1. NCBI lineage: Eukaryota > Metazoa > Chordata > Actinopteri > Amiiformes > Amiidae > Amia > Amia ocellicauda. The sequence continues at coordinate 28,587,571 of NC_089854.1, read as the reverse complement.
ATACAGTATCATCATTGCATTGCAAAGAGCTTTGCCCCTGTAAAGATGTTAGAGAAATAATAATGATGCCCAAAACAGTGGATTGTATACTGGAGAACTGAAAGGCTGGGTCACTAAAGTTAAATGGTACTTTTATTCAAAATAAATAACTTCAAAATAAATAATATTTTAGGCCTTTCTTGCTTTCCCTGCTAATGTACTCATTTTCCATTTGTGCAATAACAATATGGAAGCTGAGACTTTATTCATGATAATGTTCTAAATAGTTAGTTTTGTTTTGTTCTCTATTCAGGTCTGAACAACCTGAACATATTATGTTGTCCCCTTAGTAAATGTGATTTTAGTACATGTAGTGCCAAATTATTGGTTTGAATGTTTTTTGTCACTTTATATCTGAACTGTGACTAAAGCCTTCCTTAATATAAAGCTACTGCAAATATTGGGATTTTCATAAAGACTGAGGAGAGAGGAACCGAATAAATGTGAACTTTTCACAGGCCAAAAGAAGGCAATGCAGTTAATTAAGGAGAACATTAACTGTGCACTCTGCATGCTGGGTCAGATTTATTAAGCTTTACAACAGCAGCACATTTTAAAGCTTTTGTTGTTAAAGGGGACTTGCTCATTTTGCAGAGATTATTATTATTATTATTATTCTTAATATAATAATTTAATGATTTAATAATCATTTTCCTTCTTCTATATTAATATCTGTCCACAAATCACCCTACTATTCTACTTATTAAAAGGCAAGTAGCTGTGTAAAAAATAATGATGTTAGTCACATTCTTGGAAATGGAATGAAAGAATTCAGAATTTGCTTAGTTTAGCATTTCATTTTTTTCCCCTACAGCTTATTTGTAATTGAAAATAGGACATTTTTGGGGGTTTAAAATAAGCCTTTATAGATCAAACAATGTTTAAAAAAATTATGTACATTGACCTAAGATTTTGTATACATGCTCTTTTTTGTATGGGAGCTGTTGCAGTGTACTTTTTGATTTATGGAAGAGTGTTCAATGCCTCCAGAGCAGTTTGAATTATCAGTGTCATGCAGGGCACTGGAACTATTCACAAATCAGTGAGATCAGTGTGATTCATTTGTGACTCTTTGTGAACTTGGGATAATACATATTTACTACCTTCTGTCTCAAGTAATGTGTATGACTGTGACTCTTCCCTGGGAATTGAGTAGAAGGTCTTTTTAGTCTATAATTAATAATAATTTGCTGTGTTGTGTACACTAGACATATTTTTCAGATACGTTTGTGCTTGATTCTTGTGGTTCAAGCTAATAACACTAGAAAATATGTAATCCAGACAAAGAAAGGATAGCCCCATTTAACACAACAATAAACATTTGTCCCATGAAACTGTCATATAAAAGGCTTTTCGTCACCAAATTGAATGTTCTACTATTTTCTGCCTTCAACATACAAAGCAGTACATTTTTATAACAAAATTACAACATTTTATGTTTAATTTTTTTATTTTCTTTCTCCAGTCTTGTGGGAACATCTACAAAGGCCTAGCCCAAACTGGAGCCTGGGGTTGCTTTGATGAATTTAACCGGATCTCAGTTGAAGTGCTGTCTGTAGTAGCTGTACAGGTAAGTTAATTGATATATTTATATATTTTATTACTAGTAGTAGTCATGACCAGTTCACTTCACTCCATTACATTCTTCACATAACCATTTAAAACAAAAATCAAAACATATCCACTGAGACATGTTGAAAGGTAAATCTGAAATGGTTTCCATTAAGTATTTACTGTTGCAGGTGTGTCCATGGAGCTTCTATGTATGTTTTCCACAATTAGGATACATTCAAAATTAATTCTAGAGCAAGCAGGCAGATAAAGAGGAGCAGGAGTTATTTCTTTCATTATTTTTATTTTATTTTAAATTATGTTTTTGGCTGTGTCACAGCATTTATCTTCAGAGTGACAGCTTGCTTATTAGTATTGCTAACTGTTTTGTTTTCAGTAGAGCTGCCTATGGTAAATTTTATTATTTTGCTTAAATTGTGATGGGCAGGAGGAGCTGCACTTTCAAGCTGAAGAATTTAACATAGACATTTGAATCCGTGTCTTAAATTTGGTAGGAATTAGAGTTATGCAGCACAAATCTCATACATGTCCTTTGTTTCATCCTATTTTCGTGTGCTCTGGGCTTTCTTAAACTTAATTTACACTGAATAACTCTGCCTCGAGAAGATAAACGACACCCTTTCCTATAATTATTTTCCAGCAAGTTTGACACATTTCATGTTTTCTGTGACTTATGAAGCACAAGAAATAGAAAAAAAATGCTAACTGAGAACATGTAGTGCAGTGAACAAGAAGGGTTGTCAACGACACTGCAAGCATGTTATAAAAAAAACGGTGTTGTCTTGAAGACGTACTTTATAAGTTCTCAAAAAAATGTCAGCACTGTCTTCTACAAACGTACTCCCATTTTATTGTACATAAACACACCCTGGAAAGCTTTCCCTTTTAAACTACTTACAATTTATGAAGGATAGGCGATATAGTAAAGCGATACACTGCACAACAGTCTCAGATACAGTTACTCTTTACTAACACAGGTGGTGGAATCAATTTTCTATTAGGTTAGCTAAAAGCGAACAGCCGGCCTAACAGATGTATTTGTATTGAGATAAATTAGCAGGGTGCTCACCCACTCCTTCAGACAATTTAATCCTTAAAGTATTACCAAAAAATGTTTTTGTTTGTTTTTTTAAATGCCCAAATGTGTGTTCTTTTATCTGACTTTCACATAGTCCCAGGGCTCAGATTATCAGGTGAAACATTATTAACTCAATTGTGCTGAATCTCTGTGTTTATATAACATGTTGTTTGTTGGTGTGTTGTTATTTACCTAATCAGAATAAAACATCTGGGACTGTTACGTTTAGCATCCAAGAAAATAATTTGATAATAATTTTCAAAAGTTTCCCAAGTTTCCCATAAGCTAATTTATTTGTGAATGGCAGGGTTGGCACCTCATCTAAAATTATTATATGATATTGAATGCATAGGGCCCACATGTTTTCCTTCCCATACCAATAAAAGCACAATCTTTATTCACTAGTATGCTTAAGAAAGCCATGGAAAATTCATAAGGCAAATTTCAAACAAGGGATTTAAAGGTTATGCAAGGACTGGGGTCTGTGAACACTGAAACGGGATCCAAAGATTGGGTTCCCATGAGGTTTGGTTGCCTGTTCACCTGTTGATTTTATGGTCCTTTCTAGAAATATATCATTGTTTTTCATAACCAATGTCCTGCAGTAATTTGACTTAATTTCTCCCCTGTCAGATAATATCTTCCTAATTCTTTTTAAGCTCTTGCATGGTCAGGCAATCGAAGGGTGAAGGAAATTGTAGAATAATCGTCATGTTTTTGATTATCCCTTCATTAGCAAAGCCTTTGCAGCTCAGAGGAGAAGCTGAAGTCCAGTCCTGCTAATGTTTCAAAGTAACCACGGAGACACTTAAATGGACCTTAAACTCCCACAGTTATCTCAGGTTGTGGTCGATAATTGCTTTCCCACACACAATATGTAATCAGGTCACCTTAACCATTAATGTGCAGAAGCCAGGCTGGGATGAAGAGGCACTGCAATCTCATGCTTTAGACATCAAGGGCTGGAACTGGGTGTTTAAATAAAGCTTGATGAGTGGGATGAGATTTTATGATCTCACCTCAGGCGTCACTTTATACAGTATAACCTCAGAATACCGCATAGCTGTCTAAGAGCTGTGCAGAAAGCAAGGAGGAGGCACTATACATTATTATTTGGTTTAGTCCGCGATCCATTTTGTCGTTGGCTTGCGTTATGCAAGTTAATGTAAAGAACTGCTACACACGATTGTATAATCCTAGATTGAGTGTAACGTTTGAATGGTATCACTAATTACCGTAACTTTGTTTTTTTCCCAAGAATCCTTTTGCATACTGCTTGTAAAATCATAAGATTTTATTTATTGCTTGCATTTTGTATCATCCTCTTTTTGTGGTATATCTGCTTTGAATTTGACATAGGAAAATCTATGTGAAACTAAATATGAATTGATTTTGATGGTGCTAGGATTTGGGGCTGTGAAAAATAATTTTCCTCCCACTATACATATTTTAAAAGCCATCAGAAATTACGTATCTGTAAATCCTGATTTGGGGGTACTGTTTTATGTGTGCCTCTGTGTAGAAAGCATATGTATTGCATTTCAATTTTTTTTCCCCCATCAATAGCATATTTGATTTGGATAACCTAGTTTCTCAGGGAAAAATAAAAAGCCACAGATAATTAACAAAATTACACCCTATTAAGATAGTAAGCGATAAAAAATTAAAAGCACAGTAATAGCACACAACAGACCAGCCCCTCACTTTAGCATCCCTGTACTTGCTATGCAGGCAATAACCTTTTAAATACACATGTGAACTATGTTTCAACCTCCCTCATGGATACTGTGACATGAAAGAGCAATTCATCTAATGTTTTTTATGTATCCTTAGTAATTGTGAAATCATGGTGTCAATCTGGTACATAAGAACTTTGCAGACCAAAGCGGTTTCTCTCCGACACATTAAAGTAACCCACATCTGTTACAGTGTGGTCCTGTATCTCGCTTGTAAGTGTGCTTACTTAAAATTGTCTTGAAGTTCGTGACAAAAACAAAAGGTGGCATGCTGACAAACACAATCTATCAAGATAGTGTTTAATCTGATAAAATAGTCTTCTGCTGACCTTTTCCTTATTCATATCTGGAAAAGTGGCCCACCAGTAAGTTTTACATTTGCTTTTGAGGCAATGGAAAAGCATCAGTTGGGGTCCCAGAGTTAAAATAAAATAAAATAAATGCATGCATGCACCCGTAAAGAGGAATAATTTTGAAAACCCTTTCCTCTTGCAGGTAAAAAGCATTCAGGATGCCATCAGAGACAAGAAAAAGCGTTTCAACTTCATGGGGGAGGAGATTAACCTGTTCCCCTCAGTGGGAATCTTCATTACAATGAACCCTGGATACGCCGGGCGCACCGAGCTACCGGAGAATCTGAAAGCGCTCTTCAGGTGAGGGATGAAATTGCCTCTCAAATGAGAGCACTGGAAAAGCAGCCCGAGTTTTATACAGCATCATTCACCCTCAAGGGCAGCTGTAATATGCCCTGCTGTTCACCCCTGCTTCACAAAGTATTCAGAAGCCAGGCACATTTTAAATTTAAATGTAGAGTCCAGATGGAAATTATGTATTTTTTTACATCACTGCAGTAGATTAAAGCAAGTTATGTAAAATACTTCCCTAGTCCCACCCCCTTTCATTATGTAATTAGCGGATATATATATATATATATATATATATATTTGTTATAATATGATTAACATTTCCCAGAACCCTAGTATTAATGCTAATACTAAACTATGTGCACTGTACACAGTATAAGGTTGTCCCTTTACATCTCTACATCACTGTAATAATGACTGCAAACACATTGGTGTATGCTGCTGCCATTTTAAACATGTAAAAGGCCTAAAATATATCCACAAGTATTCCCTATAACTTATAAGTACAGATCAACCTACTTCCTTTTACTGTTCACATCTTTGTTCTCAGACCATGTGCTATGGTGGTTCCAGACTTTGAGTTGATCTGTGAGATCATGTTGGTGGCAGAGGGCTTCATTGAGGCCAGGCTGCTTGCCAGAAAGTTCATCACTTTGTATCAGCTGTGCAAGGAGCTACTGTCAAAGCAGGTAGGATATGGGACTACATACTTTGCTTCTTGTGCGATGTGTATTTCATTTAATGTCTTGCAACAACCAAAACTCAATTTCTTAAATCTTAGGCTGATAAAATCCTAGCTATAATAAATTATTGTTGAGGAACGATACTGCTGTTCATAATGAGCATTTGAAGAAGTTCTGAATTAGAGATATGAGGATTCATTAAATATTTGATTTGGCTTTTTGAACTGTTTTGATATATAAAACACAAAAAGGCTTCAGGAAACTTAAAATGTTTAGTTTGAAAGTATTTGTAAAGCTGTAGAAAGACCGCTCCAAAGCATATAGCACTACCACTAAACCATCTCTGTATGTTTCAATGTTTTCACTCTTTTTTGATGAATAATGTGTTTCTACTAGTTGAAGAAAAATGCATCTCTTCATTTTATTAGTATTATTATTACTATTATTTATTTCTTAGCTGACGCCCTTGTCCAGGGCGACTTACAAAATATAAGAGCAATCTTATTTTAATTCCAGTAACAAGGCTGTGCTTATAGGCTGTGCTGAAATTCTTCTAAATATCATCAACTTTGTGACGGTTTATTTTGCAGTTGACAATTGTCTTCTTTAATTCCAGGATCACTATGACTGGGGTTTGCGAGCCATCAAATCAGTGCTTGTGGTGGCTGGATCTCTGAAGAGAGGAGATCCAGAGAGGCCTGAAGACCAGGTCCTGATGAGAGCTCTCAGAGACTTCAACATCCCCAAAATTGTAACCGATGACATGCCAGTGTTCATGGGACTCATTGGAGATCTGTTCCCTGCATTGGATGTCCCCCGGAAACGAGACATGGACTTGGAGAAATGTGTTAAGCAGTCAGTTTTGGATCTCAAGCTGCAGGCTGAAGACAACTTTGTGCTGAAGGTAAATGGATGGTGGCTATATTTCCTGGCTAGGTGTCGTCTTGTGTTGATAGGAAGCAAGGTTAATCTGTATGGTTCCTCACAAAAAGGTCAGTAGTCTGTTTTTTTTCCCCACCATTACATCTGAACCATAACTGATTTATGTCACTGTGTTAGAAAACTATGGAGAACAGACAATTTATAATCAGGCTTTCAGCAGTAAATTAGTCTTCCAGGCTGTTTTGTTGGAAATAAACTTTTTAAAAGTAATAAACCTACTATTACATCAGTATTTAATATCAGTTAAAGTCTAAGAGCAGGGGAGTCAGATGGGCTGAGCAAACTAATATAAGGTGAGTTATGATGGTACTTCGGAAGCCTGACCATAAGTCCTAATTTTTAACATTTGCGTGATTGTTTGTAAACTTCCCAGCTATGAGTATCCAGAGCCATGGGAAATAAGTGTAATCTTCGGAAAGGTCAAAGGCTGCAGAAACATGATGATGTTCTGTACTGTGTTTCTCAAATAAAGCATTTAATGGTGGTGTTGTCAGAGGTGAAATTTCTAAGGAATGGATTTAAACCTGGAAGGAACTGCCAATGGAACAGAAGGTCAACTGATGCATTTATAGCATTTCTTTACTAATGGCAAATTAAGAAGCCCTTTGCACTATAAGCAGCTGGTTCCCCATTTCATTGTTTTTGAAATGTGGACTAGCACTGTGAAGTGCTTGTATGTTATTCATGGTTACCACTCTGTGACATAACGTCAAAACCACAATCATGAAAACCTTTTGAAATAATATGAGCCGTCCTTGGAGCAGTAGGGGGTGTAACGTAGTGAAAGGTATTGATTGAACATATCATCAGGAGGAAAGGAAAGGTTCCCCTGTCTCAAACGGAAACAATGTGCTGTTGCTTTTAAAAATGCGAAGGGACTTCAATAAACGTTAAAGCCTTTTGTAGTATTCTCAGTCCTGCTGCATACCTAAACGGCTTGGGTGGCATTTCTTGTTTTATTTGTTCTTAGCAAGCTGTGAACATCGAAAGACACTGTCAGTTTGAATCGCACACTATTCTGCATGGATGGTATTGATCAAAACTTCTAAAATATTGATCAGATTTAATATGTCTTTGGTTTCATACTCATGCATATTCATTTTTTTGTAAGACAATCCAGCACCATTCATTGGTATCACTCTGACAGAGGACTTTCCATTGATGGTACCAAAGAAAATCTATTATAATGAGATTTAACTTAAAGAAAACTGCAGAATATATAGGCCTTCTGTACATGTATGCATTTATATGATTTTGTGTTATTTACTACTATGTAATACTTATATTGTGTACATTTTGAAAAACATATAAATCACTTACACCAAAACAAAACAAAATCCCAGTGTGATGGGCTTGTAGATTTCATGCTTTTATTTTAATGTATCTTTTTATTAATATTCACAGTTTCTTTGAAAGAACTCTTTAGCACATGGTCACATGGTGGAGGGGAAGTTTTTGGCCCTAGTGGCCTTCTGACCGCAGTGCAAAGTGTGTCCTCACAGCAGCTCACTGTGTTTACTCTGACCCCCTGCTCTCAGGTGGTTCAGCTCGAGGAGCTCCTGGCAGTCCGTCACTCGGTCTTTGTGGTGGGCAATGCCGGCACAGGAAAGACCAAGGTCATGAGGTCACTGCACAAAACGTACCAGAACATGAAACGCCGCCCTGTCTGGAATGACCTCAACCCCAAGGCTGTGACCAACGATGAGCTCTTTGGCATCATTAACCCAGCAACACGTGAATGGAAAGATGGTGTGTTTACTTATGTATAATGTAGGCATATATGTGTATGTTTGAGTTGATTCTGTTGTACTGCCTGCCTTATCTTCCTACTGTGTCTGTCTTGACTTTTGCTTGATTTTTAGCACTCTGGGTATAAAATGTAGTATTATTATGTGTTGCATTATCACTTGTGCTCATATTCAAAATGATATATAATCAGGCAATGTATTCACCTGCACCCATAGAATTATTTGAAAGGGCCTGATTGAGAGTTATTATTTTGATGTTGATACAGCCATACTCGGTTTCATTATTTATATTTACATTCAAAGGCAAAAAATGGTGATAGCATAGGCTTTTTTTTCTATTATTTTTTTTCCCCAGGACTGTTTTCAAATATCATGCGTGAGCTGGCTAATATCAGTCACGATGGCCCCAAGTGGATTGTGCTTGATGGGGATATAGACCCCATGTGGATTGAGTCTCTAAACACTGTCATGGATGACAATAAGGTAAAGCTGTACTGTTGAAATCAAAGAGTGCTCTTTTTAGGCACTTGGTAAATATGTCACCAACTATGACTCCTGGCATCTGGAGTGAGTAAAGGTTTTATGTCATGTGTGTTGTGATGAGTGTTAAGGTCAAAGAGTTTTACAACAGCAGGTTGGTGATCCAAGTGATTAAATCCAGGCCCCCTTGTGTTCCTGAAGAGTCACTTTAGTTGACTTTGACAGCTGAATTGATTGTTAGGCCATTTGTTTCTCAACTTGTTTTAATCTCTCACAACAGGTGCTGACCTTGGCCAGTAATGAAAGGATTCCTCTGAACCCGACTATGCGGCTTGTGTTTGAGATCAGTCACCTCCGAACAGCAACGCCTGCCACTGTGTCCAGAGCTGGTATGTGGCTTTGCACACCAAAGACTAGTTTAAATATAATTGATATTACATCTGTTTTTTACAGCATCATAACACTATCTCATTCCATACCAAAACCAAAGTCAAGACAAAACTAAATTAACTAAAATGTACATTAAATCAAAACAAAACAAAAACACAGATATTTATGTAAATCAACACCAAAGAATCTGAAGACAATGTGATTATCTAGTATTATTTTAGGGGGAGTTTAATTTTGGAACCAGCATTTTGTTTTTTAAATAAAAAAACAAATTCCCTGTTTGTATGCAGGCATCCTGTACATCAACTCTGCTGATCTGGGTTGGAATCCTCCAGTGACAAGCTGGATTGACAAGAGAGTAGTCCAGTCAGAGAGGGCAAACTTGACCATCTTGTTTGATAAGTACCTGCCCCTCTGTCTCGACACACTCAGAACAAGGTATGTAGATGATGTTTTACACCACGTCGTATAAATTGGTGATGTAAAGCTTTGGTTTACAGCTTTTTTAAATATGCTTTTGTTTGCAAAGTATTTCGTGAAAAAAATATAAATAAAAAGGTACTTCTAGGAACCAATGACATAGGAAAAGGAAGTCAGAGGTTCTGCAAGAAAAATTGTAAGAGTTAGGGAAGAAACTAAAGAGCATAACCTCCATGATAGTTTTCTCTGAAATACTTCCAGTACCACGTGCCAGGCCAGGGATACAGGCAGATATTAGAAAGTTTAATACATGGTAGAAATCTTGGTGTAGGGAAGAGAGTTTTAGATTTATGGAGCATTGGTCTTTCTTCTGGGATAGATGGAACCTGTACAAACCGGACAGTCTACATCTAAACATAAATTTGGACAGCAATATCTGTTTCATGTGCATAAAATAGGTGGCTCAGTAGATACTGAGATCTCAGCAACACAGGTTATTGAAAGGGACTTGGATAATATTCAGTTGTGGGCCAACACCTGCCTGATTAAATTCAATGTGGACAAGTGCAAGGTAATACATGCAGGTAACCAAAATGTCCACTATAATTACACTATGGGAGGAATAGAACTAGATGAAGTAACGCATGAGAATGTGGACTCCTCACTTTCTCCATCCAAACAGTGTGGGGAAGCAATAAAAAAGGCAAACAGGATGTTAGGGTATATTGTCAAAAGTGTAGAATTTAAAACAAGTGAAGTAATGTTCAGACTGTACAATGCACTAGTTAGACCTCATCTGGATACTGTGTGCAGTTCTGGGCTCCACACTTCAAGAAGGATATCGCTGCTCTAGAGGCAGTTCAGCGGAGAGCAACCAGACTTATTCCAGGTCTGAAGGGAATGTCCTACTGAGAGACTGAGGAACTGAACCTTTTCACCCTGGAACAGAGGAGACTACATGGGGACTTGATCCAAGTCTTCAAAATCATGAAGGGCATCGACCACATCAAACCAGAGGAGCTTTTCCAGATCAGCAGGGACACACGCACCCGGGGACACAAATGGAAATTGGGCTTCAAGGCATTCAAGACGGAAAACAGGAGACACTTCTTCACACAGAGAGTCGTCACAATCTGGAACAAACTCCCCAGCAATGTGGTTGAAGCTGAAAATGTGGGAACATTTAAAAATAGACTGGATAGGATCCTTGGATCACTTAGTTATTAATGGACACCAAATGAGCACGATAGGCCGAATGGCCTCCTCTCGTTTGTAAACTTTCTTATGTTCTTATGTTCTAGGAGACTTACTTTAATGTTTTATAATACTTAGGAAATACACCATTGTCTTTAAAAAATCATCAAACATTAATTACATTTTTTTTTTTTTTTGTAATCTCCTTCCAGCAAATTTGACTTCTTTAAATGACTTACTCTGTTCGTGCTTCTGCTACAGCCAGACCTGTATTTAAAAAGCTTTGTAATGGGGGACAAATAACTCACTTCACTTGTTTCCAAGGTGAATCAAACCTGCTGATTTTTCAGAACGAGAGACAAACAATTTAAACTATTAATTAAAGAGTTTTTCCAAAGTCCTAAGGTATTTAAGATCCACTTTCTGCAGCATTGGCAAGTTTAAATCCCTGTAAAAAAAAAAAAAGAAGCAGCAGCTCTGGCTCTGTATTAAGTAAATCTGTCCCATAAGGTGAAGGATCTGTTCTGTTTTAAAATGAATAACTTAATATACTTTTTCATTTGTTCAGATTTAAGAAAATCATTCCAGTCCCAGAGCAGAGCATGGTTCAGATGCTGTGTCATCTCCTCGATTGCCTGTTGATTGAGGAGCACACCCCCGCAGACTGCTCCAAGGACCTGTACGAGCTCTATTTTGTGTTCGCAGGCATTTGGGCTTTTGGAGGAGCAATGTTCCAAGACCAGGTAGGTGTTCATTTGTGACTGTAACGCCAAAAGGTCAAACAATCTCATCCATTTCTTGTGTATGTTTCTATATACTGCTGTTTAAAGACATTTTCAGATGGTTTCACAAGGCTGTATTAGCAGCAGGCCTGGCCTACGCTACCAAATTAACATTGGTAGTACGAATCCACCTCTTATTGTACTGTAAGATTTTGACGTGTTCATCATTAGGGAATACTGATTTACTCTATTAACTGCAGACTGGTTTTGAAGTCTTGTTTTTTTTTTAATGTATTGTTTGGGATGTTTGCATGGATGAAAAGAAAACAGTACTCTACTCTGTTCTCTCCTAAGCAGAGAGATTCTTCTAAACACACAGCATGACAATAATTATTTTTATATTTGTAGCGTTAGAGGGTTTTCTCCTGAAATAATTGACTGAGCAAGGCTTTAGAAATCATACCTTTTAAGTAAAAATTGAGGAAAATAACTAAATTAAATCTTGTGTTAATAATAGTGATAAGCTACACATTCTCCTTGTTAAATTAATAAAACATATTATACTGAAAATAATTTAAAACGTGAACTTCTGAATCTTGACACTTTCACAAAGAAATTGGACGTGAATCACCAGGAATCAGGATAACTTAATGCTGGACCAGTCTCTGAGGGATGGAAATAAAAAAATAACCACCTGCAACAAATAATAACAGAATAATGAGCAGACAAGGGAGCTGTTTAAATCTTTTTCTGCATACATCCTTACTTTGAAAAGATCGCTTAATACAGCAGTTTTGTTTTTTATCCTTCCAGAAAGTGTCCTACTCTGTCCTTGATTGTAAATCATTTTAATACTTTTGTATAATTTAAAAACAATTGTGTCAGTGCATATCAATACATTTAAAGGACAACCACACATTTAATTAAAGCTTTAATATTTACCTTTTAACAAGGCTACAACCAGAAAGCAACTCAAATAACACCCCCCAAATAATAAAGTGTACCGAAAAGCTTTCTTTAATTGCGGTATTAAAATCATTTATCAGAGCATGACTTTCAGTTTCAGCATCTGTCTACAAAGTAATGAATATAGAGTAGGGTATTACATAACTGCGGAGGGTTATAAACTTGGATGGGTTTATTGTGCGATGCCGAGATTTTTACAGTTACAGCTTTTTGCTTTGCATGTCTGATCTTGACAGCTCCATGGTAACCTGACTTCTGACTTCTTCCCCGGGGTAATAATTATTTTTGCTTACGAGAAGAAATACTTCCAGCAAGGAAGTGAAGCCTTCCTTGCATGTCTCTCAGATGACCCACACCTCAGTGTGCACTCACGCTCTCATCCAGCAGAGTATCTGTGAACAGCGGCCAAAAGTTGCCAGTGAGAGTTCCAGTGACAGTGCTCCTAATCTTGTAACCCTCATGTTAGGTTATGGAATTTGACACACGGGGGGGCAGTCTTATTTCAGTGAACTAGTAAGACAGTTGGAGTCTTGCTCTATACTTGTTTATTCATGATCTTGTTTTGGATGGTATTACCCAAATTCAAATTTATTCACATAGACCTAGATTGGTTGTCAGATACCTTAGCTAATGATTTAATGGTCAGTTTCATTTTTATTGGTCTATGCTAAATAATCATGGGACTCCATTCAATGTTGGGACGGACAACCCAATCCAAGTTAAATGATAGACTATATATCACAAATGTGAGAGTCAGTGGATGACAGAAGGATGATATTATGGGGGAATGCAACCCATGTTATCTACAAAGCCAGGTTATCAAAACATTGATAGCATCTAATCTAGACTTCTGAAGAATAGTTTGTTATGAATAAATGCTGAACAAAACTAAGACAACCAAACAACTTTAAGTAATAGGGGTGTCAAATTAGGCCTAATTATATGGGTTTTAAAGCAATGTGTACAACTGACCTAATTGGTCTTTTGAGATCTGATTAGTAGAAACAGTATTTCAGGAAAAGTGTATCGTTCTCATTCTGCTTTTCTCTGGATTCCTCAAAAGCCTTTCCATATCAGCAAACTATGAGACATAGTTCTATTCTCCCTTTGCTTGTGAGTAATAGAAAATGAAGAAAGTCCCATTTCAGGTTTTCTCGAACATCTATTCCCATGTTGTACTCTTGGCTCAATTGAGTGGTAGTAGATTCTTTTTAAAGTCAGTCACCCTCACTAACTGCAGTTCCCGACAGATATCTGTGATATTACTATCTTTAATTCCTTTGGAATGTCATTTTGTGCCAAAGGTGTAATACTGTGACAATCAGCAGCACTAAGCATTCTGCAAAGTGAGCCAATATGACAATACCTTATTGCACTGCACAAGATGTGCCCTTGAAAATGACCCTGTGGTAATAATAGGACGCATTTCACAAAGCTTTTTCGTCAACCTGTGCGTTTTAATAAAAGTGAAGTTTATCAAAATGGCTGTCAGGTTTTGGAGGAGCAGCACATTCTGTTTTATATATGAACTATTCTACAGACAGTGTAAAGTATACATACTGTTGTGCTTCCAGGAGGAATGAAGCCGTCACTGTGCAGCATTTACTGTCGAATAGATTGAGTTTTATTAAGTGAGGCACTTTGCTCATCTGCTGTAATCATTTTTGCTACTGTTGTAGTTGTGATATTAATGGAATTTATGTATTGTTTTTTTTTTTTTAATTCAACATAAATTAAACCGTGTTTAATGTATATGGCCATATATTGTATAAGATGTGTGTTTCTATACATAGTAAATACTTCTTTTTTTTTTCCTCTACTCTTGCAGCTGGTTGATTACAGAGTGGAGTTCAGTAAATGGTGGGTGACGGAATTTAAAACCATCAAATTCCCCTCTCAAGGCACAGTGTTTGACTACTACATTGATCCTAAAACCAAGAAATTTGAACCATGGTCTACAATGATTCCCAAATTTGAATTTGATCCAGAAATTCCTCTTCAGGTTTGTAGTTCATGTATTTACGTAAATAGTGTGTAATACAATATGGTCATACCTTATATACCTTAATATATGTATGCTACATATTTGCTATATAACATTGATATCTATTAACCTGGGTTGAAAATGCAGCTGGGACTGCTATCTTCTGTTGATAACATTTAAATAACCTGGAACTGAAAAACAAAAAATGTAAGTCATTTTTTTAATCACAGTCTCATGACAGTCTAATCTTTCGAATATAGTTATAATTATCTTCCTTGGAGCATTTTGATGGATGGTTTGAAAACTTTTTTCCCATCCCTGTTCAAAACTGGCCATGTTGTTCTGGGAATGTTACGGCAAGCATATAAGAATTTATTAATATTAGTGTGTTTTTACTCTACAAATGTTTTTAAAAAAAAAAAAGGGGTGGTGAAATCTTTGTAGCGTAATGCTTTGAACTCATTGTCAGTATGTGAAAATATGGATTTTATTTTACATAATTCCTGTCTTTATTAATTATAATGCATGAAGGCAAGCTTTTGGAACGTTATTGAAGAAAATGCAAAATATACATTTTTTTTTACCTCAGATAAAGGCACTTAAAAAAAAATACTCCTGATGATTGATAGCCTGCTTTAAGTTGAAACTAACAGGCTTTTAGTTGACTTATACAGTGTGCTTTATCACAACTCAGGCTGTTAAGAATCATGTGCATTATTATTATTATTATTATTATTATTATTATTATTATTATTATTTGTATTATTATAATTATTGGGCATGCTACTTAGTAACACATTTTGTATTAATTACCAGGCACCACACATAATAATATTTATAATTGATGTTTGAAGCTACTTACAATGACAAATACAGAATATGTGATCTAGCTTGAAAACCGATGCCAATAATACACACTGTTTATGATCAAGTATTGGTCTTGGTGGTACCATCAGGTTTCAATTGCTTAATAAGCTCTCTTCGACAGTCGTACATTGTAAAAATGTAAATACATTGCAACATAATCAAAAACATGATTATTTTTCACTTACATCTACCCTTCTGATGCAAACAACATTGTTTTCTTCCAGCTTCACTGTGTTATAAAATCCATAGAGCTGATCACACTGAATTCAATAGGCTGAAGTCCCACCCTTGGCCTTAGTGACTGCTGAAACCTTCTGCATAGATAACCCAATTTAAGCAATGCCATTGTGTGCACTGCCCAGTTTTACCAGGGGAAGTGGGTTCCTGTGGCCTTATCTTTATTTGCCCCTCCAATTCATCCCAGAAGCGCTCTGTGGGACTGAGGCCAGGACTCTGAGATTTTGGTTATTAATTATTTTCAGTACTTTTCCAAAGAACCACTCTTACACTCCCAGCTGTGGTCCATGATGTGTTCTGATGCTGGTAGATAAACATTCCCTCGCCATTACATCGTATCAAGTCAATGAGCCAGTGAGCACACAATGAACTCACAGGCCAGTTGCTCCTGACTAAAAGCTAAGCTGGTCACATGACATTTATTAATTTAATGTAATATTGATGTTGTAGGCCCATTATCCACAAACGATGAGTTGCTAATTTAATTCTGTGTGCTTTTGTAGGCATGTCTTGTTCACACCACAGAAACAATTCGGGTAAAATACTTCATGGACAGACTGCTGGCCCAGAAACGTCCGGTAATGTTAGTGGGGAATGCTGGGACAGGGAAATCTGTACTTGTGGGTGATAAACTGGGATCTCTGGATCAAGAGGAGTACATGATCAAGAATGTGCCGTTTAATTACTACACCACTTCTGCTATGCTTCAAGGTAAGGGACCTTTCTGTGGAGAACCTTTAAGTAACCTGCAAGGTATATGGAAGAAACTATGCTGTTCATCATAATTGGTTTAAAAAGCCTAATTTGTTTGCTACAATTGTATAGTCTTTGAAGTCTTTTGTTTATCATTGTCTGAATTATTTCTGGACATGGTAAATAATGGTTTTGAACAATAGAAATGTAACCAATACTGTGCCCAAGATCTGAGTCTCTGTTCTGTACATGGCTGGAGGTCAGGTCTTGAACTCCAGGTTTTTTATTTTTTTGGTAGCTAGAAATCCCTGATGCCGGAAGAAAGTTCACTGATTGTGGATGGCATCAGGTGAGGTAAAGCTAGGAGCAGCAGCCCCTTTGTAATAATACATATGGCTGTCTCTCACAAAATTGGTAAGGCGAAAATAAATGTGAATTTCATATCTGTTCCCGTTGGAGTGTGATTCGTTTGCACTCAACCCCATATACTGTTTAATAATACACTTTTGAAAAGAGGTGAGTGTGTATGTGTGTGTATATACTGTGTATATATATATTACATGTATAGTTCTGCAAATCTCTATCAATGCATTGACAATGCTGCATAAATTAAACATGAGTCTATTACAGTACTTCATTGGATCTGCACCGATATTGTGTGTAATTGCAAGATGCCAAAGTCAATATGTTCTCAGCTGCTTTCATTTTCTGGCTTTCAAAGTCAATTACAAAGTGGTCTTTATTGGATAAACATACATTTTGAACACGTTTTCTATTCATCTTTTGAAGGCATCTGTTGAGCTGTCAGTCTGCATTGGAATCATTTTCAATTCTTAGCTTTATTAAATTATTTATAACGTCACCTTCAAAATAAAGTTGAATTCTTTCCTGAAGTAAACCCGGTATGTTAGTGTAACTTTAATGTTTTTTTTTATAATAATAAAAAAAAAGTCTAATGTGCACCTCAATTAAATGCAAATATATTGTTAGTGTCTGACTAATGTATTAAACTTCACCAATTTATATTTTGTATTTTTGAATAAACGGATGGAGTGTAATACATTTAATAAAAAGAAAAAGGAATGTAGATGATGTATCACAGCCAATCCAGGTATGGTAAACACAGACTGAAGGTCACCTCTCCAGAATTGCTGTGTACATATCCTCAAGGTAGAAGCTGGCACAATTTGAGTGTGAACTTCCTTAAACAGCTATTTTTCTAGTGCTGCTGCAGGGATGATCGTGTGCTCATTTTGAACACTTTGTAGTGATTTTTTTTTTTTAAGTTTTTGGAATACATTTCCAAATCCCATCCAACCCAGATCAAGAGCACAGAATTAAAAAAAAAAAAAAAAAAAAGCAAAGAAATGACCTGTCAAAGTTTAGTTTAGGGAATTTGGTTTTTAGATAATTTTCAGTGTAATGTCATGTTATATGTCTACCTAAATGCCCTATGCTCCTTAAGGTTTTTTTTTTTTTTTATAGTATATATATTCTTTCAAAATTAAAATCCTGGTTTTGTCAGTTTGGAATATATGGCCTCTTCTTTCCTTTCCCTTTCACCCAGCTGTTTTAGAAAAGCCTTTGGAAAAGAAAGCTGGAAAAAACTATGGCCCTCCTGGCAACAAGAAGCTGATCTACTTCATTGATGACATGAATATGCCCGAGGTCGATGAGTATGGCACAGTGCAGCCACACACTCTGATCAGGCAACACATGGATTACAATCACTGGTAGGCCTGCTTTTATACAGTATTAATCCTGTAGAGAACCGTGGGAGGACCATGAAAAGGAAAAGAAGAGACACTTATGCATACCAGATCCTGCAGAGTCAACACCCAGGGGAGCAAAAATCTAGCTTTAAGCCAAACGATGTGGAATGGTGTTTATTTCAGAAACGGCCGATATTGCAGCCTTTACTATATTTGTAATATTGGGCACAAGATTTATGTTCACATCTGGAATACTTAGAATCCGGTGCCCATGTCAAACCATATACATATTTGCATACAGAGAAGGATTTTAATAATCTGTCAGTTGCTCTGTGTCTTTTCCCAGCCATTGTAAGCAGATAAATCGTTATTTGATTGTAGGTTGAAAAAAATGAATGTAAAGTTAATGTTGTGAATGGATACATTTATTACGTTTAACATAATAGGCCCATTCATTACTACAACATTATTTTAAATTGCATTTCTTTTTTAGCTAAAGTCGTGTGAGGAAGCTTTGAAGGAAAGGCAGGGGGATTTCTTTGGTAACTCTGTAGCTTCGAGAATGCAGTAGTTAATTTGTAGTTTATCCATTTTTTTATATAAAAGGGCTATATGTGTAGCTTGTAAGGATTTGTGTTTTGAGCTTTGTCTGCTGCACATGAAGATAGATTCTACACAGCAAGCAATTTTCCTGCAGGCTGGATTTTTATTAAATGTTTAGGTTGTGACACTAATTTGTAAAAATTGTAGAAGCTAGAGTGAGCTAATATATATATATATATATATATGAGTGAGTCACCGCTTATTATTATTACTAGGCAGATGCTGGCTTCTCATAATATTTAAAGAAAAACATATTAGTCTTAAGTTATTTGTTTGAATTCAGACTTTACAGGCTTGCTTCCTGACTCTTTATGTTTCCCCGTTCCCTTTAGGTATGACAGAAACAAGTTGTCACTGAAGGAGATTAACAACGTGCAGTATGTGTCTTGCATGAATCCCACTGCTGGTAGCTTCACCATCAATCCGAGACTGCAGGTATCTCCAGACTTTCTAAATTTATTCTGGTGATTTATAACCGAGCTTCTGGGAGCAATGCAGGCATGCTTAGAAAAAAACAAAACACAATAAAAATAAAAGGGAAAAAAATAGGAATGTTATTACTGCAGTCAAACCTACTGAGAGCTCTTTGCAACTCATCAAAAGGTAATTTCATCTCTAAATAAGGCACCTGACGTGGTTGTGTGCGACTTCAAAATAGGCTGGAAATGATGATGATACAGAAGGGCCAAAGCAAAAATAAATAAAATAACCAACTCCAGCTGCCATCCCCAAAGCAAGGTGTCTGATTTATAAGCGTTTTGGGAGGTGATCGAGATGAGCTTATGCAGTCTTTACATTTCAGATGTTTTGACAAAAACCTATTTATGACTAAGAGTAATAACTTAAAACCTAAAGCCTGACTAAAACTGACTATTACAAAGTCTTACTAAACTGAAACATTACTAGGTGTTTTGACTTGTTTTTGATGGTTGGGTGGTTGGCTTTTCTGTTTGCTTTTAATGTTCTTCAAAAATGCAGCTTAGGGGGAACAGTCTTCCTGGGCTGATGACGTACACAACCCATCAAAAAAGGCAGTAATTACCAATAGCTTCACTAGAGCAAATAACATGATGGCTTGTGTATGTCATAACAACAATAGACTGTACAGGAATATGACAGTTTCCGTTAGTATTTCAGAAAGTAATACAATTACATATTTATCAAGTGTTGTTTGGAGCTTCAGCAGCACAGTAATTCATCAGCACTGTTCACAGCTTCTGTCATTCACAGCACATTAGTGAATTAATTTATTTTTATTAAGTGCCTCTATGGAGTGCATAATAACTTAGTTAACATCAGAACATGATAACATAGGTGCTTTACTTCATGTTTCTGTAGAAACACAAACTCTAGCAGGCAAAGTTTCTCTTCTGTCTTTCATATTGCCATTTGTCTATGTTCACAGCGTCACTTTTGTGTGTTTGCGCTGTCTTTTCCTGGAGCGGACGCTTTGGCAACCATCTACAGCACAATACTCAGTCAACACCTCAAACTGGGGAACTTTGGAGCTCCTTTACAGAAGACCTCATCCCAACTCATTAACCTTGCGTTGGGACTGCATCAGAAAGTGTCCACTACGTTCCTTCCCACCGCCATCAAATTTCACTACATCTTCAACCTGAGAGACCTCTCCAACATCTTCCAGGTATACTCTGTTTAGTCTGTAATATTTAAGTGTATGTTTGTTTAGAAAGAGCTTTATTTAAAGTAATTTGTGTTCAGAAAGACCACTCAGATTTCACAACACAGTATAAGGAATCTATGCAAAATGCAAAACAATATTTGTCTTCCAATGGTGCGTTCTAAACTAAACACACACCAAGTAAGTAAGTTGAAAAAACAAATCGGTTTCTTTGCCAGCCCATATAGATTCAATTATATTTTCATGCATTGGGCTAATTTTGGAATTAGAGCCTCAATCTTTGTACCTTTTGAAATATTACATCAGGAGATGTCTTTATTCTGTGATTATAAATGACCATGTTGGCTTGAGTATGAATTAAAACAATTCAGCCACTTCTATTTGAAATTCATGAAATATAATTGATGTTTGATTTATAGCAGGGGCTGGGTGTATGAATTTCTGTGTAGTAAATGGAAAAAAATAATGGGTTGGTTCCTAAGGGGGTTAGTTAAATTTTAATAAATACAATGCATGAATATACTAATGCAACAATAAATCTAGTTGCCTGGGAGCCTCTGATGCTTTGGTTAGGACATCAATCAAATGGCCACATCTTTAGATTTGCAAGGCACCATTACTTGTCATTTCTCACATGGGCATGTATAAACATATTTAATGTTTCTTAGTATAAGAAAGATAATGATAAAGCATTGCAAAGGGGTTTATCTCACTTCATCATTTATTAAAACTGGGTAAAACAAAAATAAATAAATGTTTGCCTTGGATTTTCTTTTGTTTTTATTAGTTTTAGAAAAGCATGGAGATATGGCATACACAAAGTACTATATTGTATTGACTGAAAAACTTGTATAGATGTTTTGTGTTTGTGTGTGTATAACTGATCAAACATAGTTTGATGCATTTACACATTAAACATTTAAAATGGCTTACAACTCCTGAAGAAAAAAGAAAGAACAGAGTAGCCCTTTGACATGTCCAGTTATATTATTATATTATATTAGTATTATAATTTTGTATTATTATAATTATTATTGCAACTTTTATGCACTGAGAGATGCTTTCTTTATCTAGAGTGTTAAGGTAGCTGCCTAAAAGTTAAGGAAATATCACAAAAAGGAGAGGGCTTTTTAAACAAAAAAGTTTAACTTTTGATTTGTTTTTCATCACTAAAGTTGATAATATCAAACCACAGACCCAGCAAATATAAGCCCCTAATGCTGTTTGTTATTTTTCAGTTGTACAGTGCAGGCTTCAGTATATCAAGAGTCAGGCATGGTGGAGTTTTCTTTGAAGTGCTAGCTTCAGTAATGCTTTGTTGACTCTGCTTTAGATTTAACTACCTGAGGTATCTAGTACATGGAAAGCTTCCTTAAAGATATCAAAAAATGTATTCCATTTCATATTGTTTCTTGACAGTTTATGACATTGCTGTACTATATCAGGAAATTTTCAGTCTCTTTGCCTGAGAGGAATGGGCAAAACATTGTTTCATTCCAGGAACCAGTTTTCATCTTTTCAGTTTTCACCAGTTGTTTCATTTTTATATCCCTTTAAAAAGTCTCCCTAACTTTTATGGTTATAATGGCTATGTGGAAGCAAATATGCACACATTTCATTTACTGTTTTAAGTGTCATTGTTAAGTTTTTTTTATATGATATGAAATATGAATAATCTTTTTATCTTTCGGACGAAAAACAGCAATAAAAACGAATTGAAAATACTTCAAGATTGCCATTGAAATAATTGGGTTACTCATGGCGATGCCATTTGAATACAACCTTTATCTGAAATTATCTGGAAATAATAAAGACCTAAAATATTACAAAGGTAAATAGATTTGACAGACCAGGTACTGGAAACCTTCAAATAAAAAACTTATATTGTAAGAACATTGAAATTTAATAATAAAGATATAACTACTATTCCTACTACTACTACAATAACAACAACTATTACTACTAATAATACAGTGTGGTCATGATCAATCAAACTAATAGGGCACTATCTTAGCGTATGAGATTTTGAAACTTCGTATCTGTGCTGTATAGTCTATTATATATTATTTGAATGTGCAGTGGAGAATAATGCATAGCACAGTATCTATGATTACATTTATATTTGTCTTTAATATAAGCTGTTATTTTCAAAGCTGTTTCATGTATTCTCTGTGGTGATTGATCAGCATATTAGCTTTCATACAGACAAGAGGTTGACTGGTACAGTTGTTTAGCCCCAAGCATCGAAGTTCACAGTTTCCTTTTTGCCCTAGTGCTTTGTTGAATCATTTAAGATGGCACCCAGTGGATATAACTTGAGCCCTGATGTTTCTTTTTTAAATGATATTTTTTTTTGTACATGGTGATTAATTAAAACACATTCTCCTTTGCATTGAGCATTGCTATCATTGTCAGAATGGATGCTACCTGAAGGATGTTATGCATTTTTAGACGTGATCCTATTGAGAGAGAACTTCTTTGTAGTCACGATTTTGACTTGGTGGTACAAATAAAGACCATCTGCTGGATGTCATATTAAATGAATTTATTGAACACAGTAGAAAGTGTTTGCACTTCCGTTTTACTGTGTGGAACTGAAAAGGTTTTATTTAGTTTTTTTTGTGTTCTCGTTATATAGGGAATGTCTGAAAACTGCTAAGCTTTTTTCAAATTAAGGGGAAGCTGTTCTATTGAAGCTCTTTAGAGAATTATCATCTAGGTGTTCTGTTCTTATGCTGGGATGGTGTCATTTTTTGTTTGTTTTTAATAAAATAAAAAATAACCCACAAGAAACTATATTTTTGGATTGCAGCCACTAAAAGCAAATGTGGAGTTTTGGCATATGTTGTTGGCATCTCTCATAGGCTATGTATTTTGTTAAAGTTTTGAAGTGAGAATGATAGATCAAAGTCTTTTATGATGGTGGCATGTAGCAAAGTCTTTTTTTCATCATCAAACTTTGTAGTTTTTTACAGCACTGCAAATGAAGGTCATAATGATCTCCACAATGTAGGACACATTTTCCCAAGAGATGTCCTGCACATTTCACATGCATTATTATTGGATGTGAAAGTGAGGCCTTGTTACATACTTTGGTGTGACAGTAAGCTGGTAACTTTGCAGATGTTAATATGTTTGTCACTGTTTAAAATTAATATATTCTTTTAACCAAGCCATATGTTCCTATTTCATAACTGTGCCCTGAATTGTGTAGAAAGAAATCCAATAGGTATAGCTCCTTGTCTGAGTAAATCTAATTAGCTTTTTATTTTGGACTTCTGAAAAAAACAAAAAAACAGAACTGTGAAATATTAACCAGAGTAACTTTTTTATTTATTTATTTTATTTTGTACAGATGTAATAAGGAGCCAAATACAATTAATGCATGCACAAACATCTCAAACATTTTTGGCTTTGCTGCTGATTATATGATGCTATAGGCCCAAAACAGTCTGAGTGTAAACCAACCATGTTCCCAACATCCATAACATGTCCACAAAAAATAAACGCTTATATAACATATGTAGAACCTTTTTCTTTTTTGAAATTGGGTTTATTACCTCTTGGTTTAAGAAAGACCCATTTTAACTAGTGTACAAAATAGACAAAGGTGCCATACAAATATTGTAATTGAATTCAAACTCCCTGTGCTAGTCAGATAACTGAACCATAGGGGCTTTCTTCAACAACGTGGATTTGAAATGACTTTCTCTGTGAGAAATCAATCATTTCTTAACACGAGTATATACTGTGGTGCCAGGGCCTCTTGAATCTTGTTTGTGCCCTTACAAATGAGTTAGATGTTGTGCATAGCCCAACTCAATACTCCTGTTGTTTTCTATTTGTATTTATTTGTCAGGTTTTAGGTTTAATAATACATTGAGAACAGGATTTCCATCCAAGATAATTCCTTTTGCATCCATTTTGGAGCAATATGTTTGAGGATTTGCAGTCATTTTCATCCACTGTAGGCTTGTATAACCCCCCCGCCCAACACACATACATGCATATTTCTTGTTAATGCATAGGTTTTCTTTGAATATATCCTCTGTCCATTAATGTGCTGCAAAAAGATGGAACAGTTATTCTACAACATTGCAGAAGTCTTGTGTACACGGTTTACAGTGGGCACTTGCAGTATAACTGTCTCTGTGCTGGCTTCATTGTCGCAGGTGACAACAATTGACTACTATGTCTCTGTCTGTAATTGCCTTAAGATGTCAGTAATCTTCACTGAAGTGGCGTGGCATCACATGTAATTAAATGCTTTGCAGCAGATTCCAGTTGTGTGTTATAGTTGGGAGCAGAAGGCAAATGTTTGAACTAAAGTTAAGCATACCAGTTTCCTGTTATCAGAATGGTTTCGTACTCTCACCTTTTACAGTAATAGTAACTTAACCAACTAATATTATTATTAAGCTTCTATGGTAGTACCAAAACACAGAAATTAAAAAAAAACATAGTTGCGGTCTGTGTCCATGATCTGTGATTTGAGAAAAATTCATTAATTGTTCAGATAACCCCAAATATTAAATGTATTTGAGCAGTTTCAAAACACCTTTTTGCTATAGATGTTTAGCTCTGTAAGTGATATCAATACAATGCAAAATAAAAGAGAAAGTCATACTGCCTTTGGGCCATGGGAAGCATGCCCAGTGAAGTGGTCAGTATAACACAGCACAGCCCATATTGTAAACCTGTGCTATACCTAATTTGTTATCCCATAACATACAGAAATGTGTGACACTTGAATGGAGAAACTGTTGCAGTTTTAGGGGTGATATCTTTCAATTTGCAGCAGTCTGGGTTTACGTTTACTGTCAGTTTATTTTAAACCCTCTCTGCGCCACTGAATTGTTGTATCATGTTTTATTATACAAGAATATCACATTATCATAAATGCTGTAGATTCTTCAAAGCTAAATTGGGATTTATTACAAAACTCCTTTTGAATTAAAAATGATTGTATCCTTTGTTTTTTATCATGAAAAATATCCAGTTTCATTGGAGACCCATCCTGTTCAAAGATTCCTATTTAGCATAGATCATAGATAGCTGGGCTTATTTCTTTCAGAACCGTTTTTTCCATTCTTATTTTAAGTAACACTAAATCTCAGTGAATGAGTTTATTTTTGTCTTAATATGAGGTTTTGACTCAGCTTAGCTTTAAATGTGTGTATCTGTAATATGATTTACATACAGAAATTCCCAATGTTGGTTTGTATTCTTTCTTTTACAGATTTATTCCAGTGTGGCTCACATATGCCACATTATGCCTAAGATCTCTGACAAACGAGATCTAACTGGCACCATAAATTTGGCCATTTGGGATGCTGTGTATTTTATATATCAGTGGCACTTTTAATCCTTATCGTTCACGTCTCTAATCACAATTACTTGCACCATTTAACACTGGATTTTGAAGACAATTGTCACATGGCATTCAATATTGTGACTAATCGCCTTGCCCTTTAATATACTTGCAGTGACAGCTATGATTTGTATCAATGCTGGCACAATGAATGTGCAGCATCTGTTTTACCGCACATTTCCATTCCCCAAGAAAAATAAGAAATAACAGATATTATATGTGTAGCCATATCCATATCCCCCAGATTGGCGGTGGTTTGTGGTGTAGATGAAATGGAACTGACTCCTGCTATCTTAATTTCATGCTTGGCTACCATGTAATCATCCCAATGGGGCGATGACAGGTTTAAATCTCCCAGTGGAAAACTAACCGGAGATGAGCGGTGTGAGTGACCCCATTAATTCTTGGAGCCTGTTTTTTAAAAACGCGAGGTCGACATAGTTCATTCGGTAATGATGACCTGAAATGATAGGTTGTTGCAAGACACAATATTGTCATATTTTTGCTAATGATTTATAATCCCGAGAACTCAAACCCTTGGGATTTCATCGACAAATGTTCAGAAATGATAAGATGTAATTTCTAAGAGAAAAAACACAAAAAAGAAAAGGCAGTCCTCTCCTTCACAAACCTACACATACAAATAGTGATTATATATCTGTCTACTTATCTCTCTGTCTGTATATCCTATTTTCTGTCCGTCTCTCTCTTGTTTACTTTAGAGGAGCCATTTTTTATGTTAAGTAAATATACATAAATAAACTAATATTTTCAGAGATTTCTATATATTGCGCTGAATAGCAATTACAGGAAATCGTTCATTGTTTGCAGCAAAGAACTGTATAACGAGCACAGGTTTGTTGTAAGAATGAATCCCACAATAAAACATGACACTAACTGAGAAGATGTATTTTGCTATTATAATTAACATAATTATCTGCTGATGCGTCTAATCACGGTAGTCTCTTCAGCCATCCATCACACATTCCCTGCAGAGGGCCTATCTGCAGGCCTGTAATAACACCCCAAATTAATGATGCGCAGTAGGGGTTGTGTCCTTCACAACAGGGGGCCCTGTACTTTGACAATCTAGCTGACATCTAAGTGACATCTGGGCAACTTTTTGTATATACACTGACAGCTTGGCAAAAAAACAGATGATTGCCTGGCAGAGGAAGAAGCTGAGATTGTACTTGGGAGCTGCCCTTATGATTGCTGCATACCTACAGTGTCTGCTGCTGGAATATATTAAGGGATAAATTGCATACATTCATGAGACGCTGATAGACCCTAAACTACCTTCTTACTGTCTCAATGTTTTCCACTCCTGGTGTGTTTTTTTCCTCTTTTCTCATGCATTTTCCTTTGAATACTGTCCTTTTACCCTCTCTTTGATATTCTGTCGAGTTTTTTTTGGTCTTCTTTCTGTGGACTTTTTTTACTTTTATTTATTTATTTCTCTTGGAAATGAGAAATGGCTGAAATCAATTGTCCTTAGCTGGACATGCAGGGGAGTTGATGGCACACATTTCGGGGTGATTTTGCTTCATTTGTGTTTTTTTTCCCTCTCGAAAATATTTTACATACTAATGCTCCATCTCAACCTCTCAGATCCTTATACATAATTTATGCTTACTATACATACATCTGTGGAGTTTTGTAATTTGCAATTTTCATCCTTAGCTTGTGCATAGCAGCTGAAAGGTACAAGAATCCCGGCATCTTTGCTTCTCAATCTGAAAACATCAAACTGCAGACTTTTTCTGTGAAAATAAATGACTGTCTGGAAAGAAGCATGTCTGGTAGACAGATCTGTACTGTTGTTTCATGTGATATTTCTAAATCGACCTTATCAGACTGAGAATTGTTCTTTTTCTGAAGTAACACTGAATATACTTTTAAATATATCAAGGAAGGTATGTAATGAGCAGGATAACAAAGGCAAATGCTCAGTGATTATATAATTATTCATGTGAGGACAGGTGATGTAACGAATCTTAAACTTCTTGTTTTTAGGGCATTCTTTTCTCTACAAACGACTGTCTGAAAACTCACCAGGATCTTGTGAAAATGTACCTGCATGAGTCTAACCGGGTCTACAGAGATAAAATGGTTGATGATAAGGATTTTGGGATATTTGATAAGATCCAGACTGACATGGTGAAAAAGTTTTGTGAGGTAAGACTTTCTAAATTGCAGTGAAGATCTTTGCTAACTTTTTTTTTTTTTTCCAGTTGTTAGTCCACAAGTTTCTCCTCATGACTATGATTCCACTGACTAGGGTTGCCCAAGGAAGGAATGCTAATCAGAGGAGTTTGGATGACCTGTCAGGACTGGTCTGTCAGTGCTGCAAATTGGAAAACATTTTTTAAATGGTTTTCTTTCCAGTGCTTGGTGACTCCTCAGGTTTAGCAGAGATAGTTCACGCTAGAGTGAAAAAAATGTACACCATCTGTCCTAATGGGTCCTTTTGTACAACTTTCGACTGCTGTGGCTTCTGTTCCAAAAGTGTAGTTAAGCCTCCTACAATAATGTCATACACTTTAAGGAGTGGATGAAAAAATAAAATGGTGTGCATACAGAAGGGAATAGTTTGAACAAGTAACTGAAATAAAAGATTCTTAACATTTACATACAACAAATATATGAATAGTATTTGAGAATGCTATTCCTGATATACCTTTACTACTTTAGTGGGGAATCACATGTGGATTATACAGAAAACTAGCTCACTAAATACAAAGTGATTGAATTTGCCTGTGTGTTCACTGTTTTTGATTTGCTGTAGAATATGGAGGATGCCCTAGAGGAAATCAAAACGATGAATATGTACTGCCACTTTGCCACTGGAATCGGGGAGCCAAAGTACATGCCAGTGCAGTCGTGGGAAACCTTAAACAAGACGCTTCTGGAAGCAATGGATAATTATAATGAAGTAAACGCTGCAATGAACCTTGTCCTCTTCGAAGATGCCATGTCACATATGTAAGGAAAACATCTTAGGGCAAAAAGCAGGTTTTATAGCTTTAGAATTAATAATGCTACTTTTTTGTCACCATCTTGGTAGACAGTGAGACAAATGACACATGATTTGTGTGGGTTAGAGGTGGCTGGGAGAACCTTCGGTGTCTGAGTAACTGTAAGTCTGGGTTCCAGATTTGAATGTCCTGTCATAGTCAATTAAGGCTCCCTGGATCACAGTATGACATAATAATTGAAAAAAATTGCCATTGTGAGTTGAATACCTATAATGTCTTACATAGTTGCCCAGTTTCTAATCCCTCATAGTATTAATAAAAATGTGGGTCATGTTTTTTCTTTTTTAATGTAAGGGTTTGAACTTATTAATATTTTGCCAGTAGAATTGGGTATAAGAGTGCCTACAGGCGACTGATTTGACATAATCCTGAAGTGTTGAAAATGACTTTGTTCAAGATTAGACAGCTCGCTGTGGTTGAGTCAAGAGCACATTGTAAAATTACAGTTTGGTTTTGAAGGCCAACCAATGATCACACGAGCATTGAAACAGCAATCCCTTGGTTACTGGTAATTCCCTTACTTCCAATGGCCCCTCAGGGGTTACGGCACAGGGGGTATTTCATATATTAATGTGTGCATGTATGTAAAGTGGGGGTGTTTCATACAGTCGCAGGTTTCATTGTTTAAAGTCGTGACAGGTACCGAATCATTGATACGTGAAGACCCCTTCAGATATCTTGGCTCAAAACTCGCCATCAGATGAGTGAGTGAGTGAGTGAGTGAGGAAGCTGTTCAAGAAACCTGTAAGCATGTTAGAGTTACCAATAAGTAATCTGATTTTAAAAGTTTCTGCTTTATCTCTTCTCGCTCTCTTCCCCTTTTTAATCTTATCATGCTGCCAATGTAGCTGCCGCATCAACCGTATCCTGGAGTCTCCCAGAGGGAACGCTCTCCTGGTAGGAGTGGGCGGCAGTGGTAAACAGAGCCTGACGAGACTGGCAGCCTTTATAAGCTCCTTGGAGGTCTTTCAAATTACTTTAAAGAAGGGCTACGGCATTCCTGATCTTAAGGTAAGTCCGTGTCTAAGGTTTGATGGGATATTTTCTCTGCAGCCCCCTTCTCATTTAGTTTCTTAATATCCATGAGGCACTTAAACCTGCAAGGAATGTTATTTTTGGCAGTTTAGTTTCTCCAAAATTGGGTGAGTTTCCCCCCCCCCATTGAGCACTTTTAAATCTCTTCTATAAATGAAGCATATTAATTAACAAGGATTCTCACCAGCCTGTCGGCATAGGCATAGGCATAGGCATGTGGAATTAAGATAAATACAGGGTTCCAGTCACATTAGCACAGTGTAGCATTTTGCTCTACCCGTGATCATTGAATGGGCTGCATTTTTGCATCAACCAGCTTTCCATATAAACTGTTGGATTATGTAACAATCAAGACTTTTGATGTTTTTCCCCCCTTGACTTAGAGTGATTTAGCAGCGCAGTACATCAAAGCTGGAGTGAAGAACATCGGCACTGTGTTCCTCAT
Organism: Amia ocellicauda; assembly: GCF_036373705.1. Taxonomy (NCBI): domain Eukaryota; kingdom Metazoa; phylum Chordata; class Actinopteri; order Amiiformes; family Amiidae; genus Amia; species Amia ocellicauda. The sequence goes on along the minus strand of NC_089854.1, from coordinate 28,557,330 downwards.
GACTGACGCCCAAGTTTCAGACGAAAAATTCCTTGTTCTTGTTAATGACCTCCTGGCATCAGGTAATGTGCCCCAATGCCAATATTCGTTCCTGTCAATGTAAACTTTGAAATCTCCGGTCTCATTATCACCACTGTTTTTTAGCAAACTATTCATCCTATGATTTTTTCTTTTAATGCTGCATGAATTCAGATAAGCCTTTCACTCTGAAAAGATAACATTTTTTATAAAAGATAAATCAATTTTGTTGTCATTTAAAAGTTAATGGCATCTTGACATCTGCCTACTGTTACACGGACAAAACTTTGGAAACACCGTTTTAACCACTTTATAGTTTATTATATAATGATTTCAAGACAATAGAGCAAGAATATGGCAACAGGAACTTCAGATTTAAATGTGTATTCTTGTTTTACAAATATTTCTGCAATCTATTTTGAATAGAATACCTTCCTATAATAATAAATGTGAATATTATAATCCTGAAACTTTCCACCCCCATGTGGATAAGGCATTCTCATTGATCATCAATACCTGGGTAGTAAAAGATAATCAGTCCTGGTCTAATATGTGATTTTGAAATGTCTCCTTCCTACATTTCTGTGTTGCCAGGCAAAGCAGTTGTCATTGTGATTTTTAAAAACTCTGAAATTAAAACCCTAATGCTTAGGCTGTTTAAATTGTTGCCATGGAAGACCTAAGCACACAGTGTTTGCACAGTTATAAGGGAAATTGTGATAATGCTGAAGTCAATACTCCAGACTGAGTGAATTTGTCGTGACTGAGGGTTTTTTCATAATTTCTGCATAGTAGATGCATGCAGAGTTCACAAAGTGACTTGGCAGGCAGAGCCCCCATATTTTCCTACTGCAATTTATGTTGTGGAGCAGAGAGAATATGCAAACTATAAAAAAAAAACACGAGATAAGGTTTTAACTTTATGAGGTCTTGAGGTGTGACTGTGCTCTAGAGAAACACAGAGAGAAATAGGTTGATCTCCCCCTGGGTAATATCATTCCTGATTGCCAATGGATGTTAAAAGCTTTTCACCATTCCTGGAGAAAGCAAACTCAGCGGGGTGTGAAACAGAAGTGTTGTAAAAGCGAGTTATTGAATTACCAAAGAAAATAACCAAATTTTTAACTTGCGCAATCATAAGCTATATAGGATTTTATCTGTAGTGTTTCAAAGTCTTTTCGAAATGCCAGCTTCTAGACACATTACACTTTCTAAAGAAAATCAAGATAGATTGAACAGCCCGATTTGTATTTTCAGTACGTAGCATACCTATACTGGCCTAACCAAAATGCAGTAGATAAATACACTAGATTAGCAAAAAATCTGATCTTGGGTGTTTTTTATTACGGGTAATTTATCATGATCATATAAAGGTGTGATTCAAATGTCATCATAAAGAGTGTAATTACAAGTAAAAAAATAAATAAATCATGCTGAACTGTAAGGAAATCAGAAGTGAGTAAGTTCCCACTTGGAAATAAATTATTAAGGCTTTTTAAAATAAAGAAAAGTGTACCTCATACAAAGTTATATGTTCCAGAAATTATAATCACAATTTATCTGGTGGACATTAGACTTGAATGTCAAACTTTGATCTGGTACAGTATTCATAAGAACAATTACATAGACACTGTTAAGTTTGCACTACTCTCTCTCAGATATAAAGCAATATATATATATATATATATTTCACACAAACCTGCATATCAATTTAAACCAACAGTATATTTTTTTAATTTCAGATTCCTACCACTTATTATATGTTTCTACTTAAAATGTAAAACACAACACAATAATAAAATATGAACACTGCTTCTAAGCACTGAGTTTAAGGTTTAATTTCAGCCAAAATATTGTTTTTCTTTAAAGCACTGAATTTTCATGACATTCTCTGTGATCTGCAAGAAATGCACAGAATAATTTGAACAGCTTATCCGAATATAGGATTCTCATAAATACATACAGTAAAAACAGAAACAGTTAAATCACTTTTGAACTTACAGCTCTGATTGTGAATAGCACAATTTAATTGAATCAAAAGCATGTTGAATAATTCCATTAAACGTATATTCTTATATTCTGTAATATAAGTGTGGTTCATTCATTCTGGTGTGGTAATAAACCTTAATTCAGTACACAAGCCAAATAAAAGGCTCTGTGACGTAGGCGAGGAGTTGATGTTGATGGGAAATTTAACTCAGCCTAATGGGAAATTACTTGCTTATAGACTGTTGGCCTTGACATGTAGCACCACATTAATTTCAACTCTTAGATCTGATATTAATGCCTCTGTGGGACATGGTTTCATAATAGTTGACGTAAAAGGTTAATTATAACATATTGGAATAAAGGGCAATGCTGCATTAAGATTAAGATATTTAGAAAGTTAGCGAACGTCATAAAATTGACAACGACCAAACACAATTGAGTGCTTGAACTCTTTGAAAGCTTTAGTCAGTAGTACAGCAATAACCCAAATTAAAGTAATACTTAGTCTAGAGACAGAAATGTTTTAATATAGCTTTACCACCAACACAGGGATTTTGTATTGACTAGTGTAGAGATTGTAAATAACAAAATCAGCGCATTAAAGTGTAGCCACTCGGATCATGTCCCCATCTTCAATATGCTGTGCTGTGCGTGATGTTAGCCTTCGTAAATGGGCATGTGGGGATCGGTTCTTCACAATCATAATGTCAAGAATGCTATGCCCGTATTTTATGTATCATCTCACTGTATTTTTGTATTTGTTAAACCACAGGAGAAATCCCAGATTTGTTCCCCGATGATGAAGTTGAAAATATCATCAGCAGTGTCAGAAATGAGGTCAAGGCCTCTGGACAGCTGGACACCAGAGAGAACTGCTGGAAATTCTTCATTGACCGTGTTCGTAGGCAACTCAAGGTGAGAGAAACTCGGTACACAAATAGTCTGCAAGCAATCATATAATTTGTCTAGATTGTTTCGAAGCAGATTGAACTCAGATTCTGACAGGTGTAGTTAGGTTTGCAAACTGATACAACTTAATCTCACTGGCAGACTCAGTAAGTCATCTCAGTGAAATACTACAAGCATATAGGCAGGCTGTTATTAATTTTTATATGGATGGAAAAAACAATCTGCCACCTGAGTGTTAACACTAGAGTTTCCATTTGCTGAGAAAAAGATAAAGTGTTAAGAGAAGTATACCAGAGGCTTTTTAATTGGTTCATGCTTCACAAACAGGTTGGTGTTAATCCACTTACCGAATGAATCATGAAATCCATTTGGAATGATCATTAGCCTCTGTTTGATATAGAGGTGAAAATCAGAGTTTGCAGACTACTTTTTTCTTTACTCGGGGGGGCGGTGGGGGGAAAGGTAACATTAGTGTTTCACAAAAGAATCTTCTGGGAACTCCTCGGGGGCAGTAATTGAAAAAGCTGGCAGTCCAAAACAAAGCTCAGGGGGTATGGAGCCTTTGATTAATGATCTGTCAGCTGTATAATTCTTAACAGTAATATTTGGTAGGCAGTAGAATATTAAAGAATTTAAAAGTGGGTCTTTTGCCCTAAGGGACATAAGTGTTGTCTTTTTTTTTTTTTTTTGTTCTTTCTTTTTAAGATGCATTACTAGTATGGGTTTCCATATCCACATATTTATTTTACTACTTCATGCTATAAAAGAGCTCTTGACATAAGTGTACAGTTCTGTTTAGTATTCCCCCAAAATATGTTGAACATATTGCTATCAAAGGTTTGCAGGAGTTAAAGCGATACGCTTGAAAAAATCCTTCTCATTCTGTTCTTGCTAACGTTTCCCTCCCTGCTCTCCAGGTTGCTCTGTGTTTCTCACCTGTGGGTAGCAAGTTGCGAGTGCGCAGTAGGAAGTTCCCTGCCATAGTGAACTGCACAGCTATTAACTGGTTCCACGAGTGGCCTCAAGAAGCGTTAGAGTCTGTCAGCCTGCGCTTCCTCCAGGAGACCGAAAACATCGAGGTGAGTCAAAGCTGTCACATCTGAGAGGCGCTCACACTTATTACTTATTGTCAAAATCCTATGGCTGAGAAGTAGTATTCCCTGTTGACTATGAAGACACAAGTCTTCATGTGTCTTGTTTGAAGTGCCAAGATACAATTTAAACCTTTTCTTTTTTTCCCCCTCCCGACATTTATCAGTGTTTCCTTAGCTTTCAGTTTTCTATGTGTGTCTGATAGATAAGGGGAACTATTAGATTCTGTTTTTTGTCCATGAATCGTACAATTCTCAATTCGGTGTGTTAAATGAGAAGTACTGCTTTGCACAGAGACTTTTTCCATGGTAGGAAAGGACAGAATAAAGTGAAAAAATGTCCAGTTAAAGACCCATCATGCTATTTTGATTTCCAGTAATGAGTCTCATTCAGTTGTTTCTTTAAGGAGCACAAGAAATTAGTCAGACTTTTCACTCCTCCCCTCTGTAAAAGTATACTTATTATTAATAATTTTTCTTTCATGTATTTCAGCCGGAGGTGAAGGAGTCAGTCAGCAAATTCATGGCTTACGTTCACACCAGCGTGAATGAGAACTCCAAGAGCTACTTGGTGAATGAGCGGCGCTACAACTACACCACCCCCAAGTCTTTCCTGGAGCAGATCAAGCTGTACCAGAACCTCCTGGCCAAGAAGACCAATGAGCTGACAGCCAAGATGGAGCGCTTGGAGAATGGGCTGCAGAAACTCAATAGCACTTCTTCCCAGGTGACTGCCATTCCTCCATCTCTTCCACAACACTAAGGAAAGGCCAAACATCAGAGTTAATTTAAACAACCTCTCTATGTGACTGTCTGCCTGTCTATTTAAATGGAATATTTAAAAAAGAAAATGTCGTTTTTTAAAATTCTAGTCACTTTATAAACTGAATTTAAATATCTCTGTCTTCTTTTCTAAACAATTTCCCAAGTGTAGAGTCAGCTGAAAGTGTTTAGTTGTCCTGTAATGCTTTTGCTTTGGAGCGAGAGAAAAAAAAAAAGCTACATCTCTTTAAAATACCTTGTCTGAATAGGTAAACTGTCAAATATCACTTTAAGAAATTAGTCACCCGTAGATTTTTTCTTTTCATAAGTGAAGCCAGAAAGCTGGGGATTTTTATGTTTAGACGAAATGTGCGTCATTTACAACGTTCTCCCATACGCATTGGCTCAGTGACGTCAGCACCTTTTGAGTTCTCGAGTCTGAGGGCACATTGCTTTGGTTTATTGTTCCCCACATAAATCTTTGTAATAAGTAAAAATGGAAAAAAATGTCCCTGCTGTATCTATTCATTATTGTATACATAATTGCAGTGGTATGAGGTCAGAATTCATATCTGCAGGAACAGATTAGAGTCCCATTGAAATTTTCACAACCCTCGAAAAACTAAACCCAAAAGACCAAAATCTGATCTATTTGCTGACTTTAATGGTGTTATAGCTCATTAATGTGTAACACTGGACAAAAAGCTAAAAACGATGAGTTCAGCATTTATTTATTTTTTCTGCATTTGTTTCCCCTCTTTATTTTGTTTTTAATTGGCTCAAAATAGATGGGGAAATAAACTGCGTAGAGCGATTGCCACTAAAGAGTGTCTAGAGGACTGGACTGGAATCTATGTTACAAGTATACTATATCGATGCTGTTGGTATGTTATTTGAATCAGAACAAGCAATATCATTTCTCTCTCTTCTCTTTTATCCAGAATATATGTCTTTGTTCGCCGTCAAGATATATCTTTGCCCGTGGTGTAAATGTGTTTTTGAATTGAGATGCTATGTAAGTTTTAAGATGGTTTTGTTAATGGCAAACGGCCCTCATTTACCAGTCCTTTGCTGTCTCCTACAGGAGTTTAATCTTCTACAATCAATGTAGGACCACGTAGGTGTGGCCCTGAGGGCACATTTTAAATGAATCGTTTAACATCCCATGCACTATGACAGCCATTTATTATCTTTAGAAAATAAACAAGCCTAAAGTGCAGTAAATGTTTTTTACTTTACATAATTTTGAAAGTATTTTTTTGTGTGTGTGTGTGTTGGTTGAAAAATCAACATTTGGATAATCATATTTAGGCTTCTTGTTTCCAAATTCCAAAATATAAGTATTTGTATATGCATTTTAAGTAACATGACATGGTACATCTTCCAATTGCCATTTATTGGACTCAAACTTGCCTGTGCATGATCTTCTGAAGTAAGAATATTATTAATAAGCAAACTTCCTTACTGCTCCAGCACCTACCTGCCTTATAAGCTGTAATAAACTTGTTTTAATCACAAGAGATTTTTTGATAAATAACACATGTAATGATTCATTTTCATTCAAAGGATGCATTACAATTTAAAATGTTTAAAGTAATGTAACGTTTAAAATGTAAATATAGACTTAGGTCCTCCTGGCACTAAAGAAAAACAAAGTTTGCAGTTTTGCCTTTATTTTTATTGTTTTACCTCTTTATGCTGGATCGTTTATGATTTCATAGTTGCCAAGAAAAAACTCATCATTTTGGCCCAAAATGTCATGTATGCCTTTCTGGTTAAAAATTATATTTTGCTCGAAGCTCTGTGTGCTGTGCAAAGCAAAATTGAGTCCGGAGTGAAAATGTAGTACATGTGTTCTAGTTGCTAGTTGCTTATGTGGCACCCAGAAGAATATCCATTGGTTAATTTGGAATGATGTTATGTCATACCTGTAAGCAGAAGTAAAAATGTGTGGATACCTCAAACGCAGACTTTCTTTAGATTCAAAATCCATCTGAGACATGTAGAAACTATGGAAAAGGGAAAGGTTATGAGTATGGCAGTGAGCTGATTAGATTGTTGTAGCTCATTCTAAGCTATACATCAATAATAATAAACTTCAAATCTTTTAAGTCCCCCCCCCCAGACATATCCCAATTACACAGTCTACGTTTAATCATTTAAACGAATGTTTGCCCAAATAGTATTACTGATCCTTAAAGATTTAAAAGCAGCTAAATAATATTTGCAGTCTGTGCAGCCTTTATAACATTCATGCCGTAGTAATTTGTTGTATTTATTGGGACTTAAATTGTACTCCAGATGCCGCGTTTATGGCAAAGAATATATAAAGGAGAAGTTAGGGACATATAATTCTAGGAAGAATCTTTCCCAGGGACATTTCTGCATAATTAAAACCATGTAACAGTGCTAGTGGTCATTCCTCTATATCAGCTTAATTAACCACATGATAGTTGCTGGGTTGTTATGCGCCAGAACAGCATTATAATGCTACCCAAAGGAAATCCTAAAGGACATCTAAGGCTTTCTTTTTCTTTGCTAATTATTCCATGTGGTTGGATGAAAATTATCAGTTTGATTTCTCATGTGAACATATCTGTTTGTTTCTGGAGTTTTGTGCTTATCTGAAAGGTCAAATGTTCTGAACATCTCTTAAATTCTCCAGCACTGATGCACTTTCAAGAGGCTTAATTTCAAATGCAACTTGTAATTAAACCATGCACACTTCTCTCGCCATGCGCTAAAACCTGACCGGACAAGGATTTGCTTGGAATAATGGATATGAATAATTTCATTAAAGAATACGCATGCATGAGAGTCTCCAACAGCATCAATCACACTTCACAGTAATCTTGATTGTTAGAAGTGTCTGGTTTTCTTGATTTTTGTCTGAATGGTTAAACCAATGATTATCAAATTACTGTTGTAGATTGTGGATAGATTGTGAATAGAATATTGTTAAGAAGACTGTATGGAAAGCTTATGTTAATTTGATGTAGAGGCTGCAGTTATATGTGGAATTGTACAATAAATATTAAGGATTAGGCTCCCTATGCTCTACACTTCATTTAACTTATTTAAGTTCAGTTTGATTCTCACTGGATGTTTTTTTTTTGTTTGTTTTTTTAATAGCAATTTATATTTTAAGTTTCTTTTGCAATCAAAAATTTCACCACCTGCCTTATACGAGTGTATCTGAAACGCCTGTTTATTAGTATGCATGAAATGGTTAACAGTAACATCCTGATAATTAAGCTTTCGGGATTTTGAGTCTAGTAGACATCATCTAATAAAGAAATGTTCACCATACCAACTAAAGTGTGTGTGTATGTGTACGTGTGTGTGTGTGTGTATGTGTGTGTGTGTGTCATTCAGAAGTCATTGCTTATATCTACAGTCATTAATCAAATTTAAAAACATTTTGAGTGGATATGGGGTAGACGGATATTTTTAGTTTTTTAATTAACTCCTATGTGGCATTTAGGAAAAAATGGAAATCATGTAATGGTATAATTGATTAAAGAAGCGCAAAAGCACAAAATCATAGAGTGATTCAAACCCAGCATTGGCAAAGGCAATTACTGGATAATTACTTATTCATTAGTGTATAATATCCACAGTATTGATTTTCTTCAAATTATAAACATTATAAACATAAGACATATGACAAGCAATTTTTGAAATGCAAAATATTAGCAGAACATTTAGACCCTGTGTCTATTAATGCTAGTGTGATCTTAAAGAAGCATAAAAGTTACTAAATATGGTTCCAAATATATTCAGTGTGTATTTTGGATAGAAACTTAATATTGAGAAGTATCCATTTTTTTTTTTTTTTTTTTTTTTTTTTTTTTTTAACCAGTTGGTTGGGGAATGATTAAAATCAGACTTTGCAGATGCTTAATTTTACTGAAGTCGAAAAGTGTTTCGGCAGACTCTCTGATTCTTACCTCTTCTGGTCTTCACAGGTGGATGACCTGAAAGCCAAGCTGGCTGCTCAGGAAGTGGAGCTCAAACAGAAGAACGATGATGCTGACAAACTGATCCAGGTGGTCGGGGTGGAGACTGAGAAAGTGAGCAAGGAGAAGGCCATCGCCGATGAGGAGGAGCAAAAGGTGGCTCTGATAGCCATAGAAGTCAGCAGAAAGCAGAGGGACTGTGAGGAAGATTTGGCCAAAGCTGAACCAGCGCTTAATGCTGCTAAAGATGCGCTGAACACTCTGAACAAGGTAAACTCTCTGTGTTTCTATTGTCTCTCAGTATTCATGTATTATATATTTATTTGCATTCATGAAATACACAGTTATTGGAAAGCAGGTTTTGGAGCTCGGTTTTACCTCTTCATAATATTACTATAAACACAGAATTTGAATTAAGTTATTGTAAGGGATGGTGTTGTGATATGCAATTTTATTTTAAAAAGCACACATGCATTCTGTTCCAATCATGAGGATAAAAAGAGCAATTTATTTGTGTTGTATATTTTAAGAGGGCCTATTTGTGATGTGGGAATTTGTTTTAGCGGGCTGTACAGAAACAGATGCATTTAAACGTATATCATATTCATTCAGTACTTTCCATCGGCTTTGGTTTCTGATTCCCCAAATAAGCAAGTTTCAAATTAAGAAACACACTCATATAATTTCAATAGCCCTAGTCAGGAATGAATAGCTGGGAATAAGGGAAACTGTGCAAAACATTAAATCTCTGAAAGAGTAAATGACACAAATGTCAATCTAATGATAAGGCTACCTACCTACTCAACACCAATTGAATTGAAACATTGCTTAACTTCCCTGAAGCAATTAACCAGTTAATTTCAATTAAATGACTGACATCTTACATAATTTTTTAGAAACCAGCCTTCAGCTCTCCCCACCCCCTGGGGAGCACAGACTCTGATTCACAGTTACCCATAGAAGGACATCTGTACACATGCAGACCTGTCAAGAGCAATGTAGTAACACCTGTACTAGAAGATGTTTAAATTACTTTTTTTAAAGGGTTTCTGAGATTGTGTGTGCAGTTTTTATTCTCACTTCAGGCAATATATTTTAATTTCCCTTTCAATGAATTTATTGTAAGCACGGCAATATAATACAGACTTGTTGTTGGTATTTTAGTAATGTTCATAGCACAGTATCATCCACCTCATTATTAAGGAGTTATCTGTGGGGCTTTAGATTACAGACTTTGGCGATATCTAGTTTTAATAATCTTGTACAGAACTGCTGTAATTGAAGGGACAACAGTGTATCAATTAATCCTTTTTTCACACATTGCTGCGCCATTTTCATTCTAGTTTCATAGAAGTTGATTTTTCTTTACTTATTTTTTGTAAAATAAAGACAGCTAAGGTCAATTAGCTAATAATATTAATATCTTCATCATCATCAGCATTTGTAAAAAAAATATTTTTTTTCAAGAAGAGCTATTAAAAATGTTATTAGTGCATGTATCATGGAGCATACAGGATATAGCATTAATCATTTCTTAGAGCTTAGCCTGTGTTTAGATGCTGTCTTCATTGAATACTATCAGGAGTGAATAATCACAAGCCAGCTGACATAAATTTAACAAAACCTCTACCCCCCCCCTCCCCGACCCCCCTGAGCATGTACTGTACTTGGTTCTGTTTTCGGTCATTAGCAGCCCATGTGATTCCTGAAAATACTTATTTAAGATGGATTAAAGACTGATCGGGGCATGAAGGTCAGTCTTCATGGGGTGGGGCTTCCCTACATAATAAGGGGGTATTATAAGATCCTCCTTTAACTTATCATTGCGGCTGTGTGGTTTATGAGAGGAGTCCACATGCAATTTCTAGTTAGCAGACACACTTGGCAGTGAAAGCAGGCTTCAAGAATCATTGCAGCAATTCTGCAGGCAGACAAAACAATTTGTATCAGTTGACACAGATATGTACAGCAATGTAAATCATTTCATACCTACAGTCTACCAATTTATGATTGATGTGGCTTCATCAAAGCGGCAGATATGTTTTTGCTTTCACAAATACATCTGAGCAGATACTGAAAATGCAAAGCAATCTGGTCCCTGTAGACAGGATACCCACTGTCATGACTAATGTAGAGTATTGTTTGACACACTCAAAATGCTGTCATGAAGAAATATATAGCTACATCTAGACTTGATTAAAGGGTCATTGTTTACATATTATTCGGGTAAATGCTATATTTAACAGTTAATTAAATTGTGTAAATGTACATATTTGCATTGATTTGACTTAGTAACTGTATGTATATTTAATCTTTGCTCAGTATCCTTTTACTCTTTGTTTTGCTTGTACCGCAAAAAACTATTTAAGCAGCTTTCTTGTTCAAAAACAGTACAGATTCATCATAACAGTGTCTTTGGCCTTCTCATCTTTGCACTACCATGAGGTTTCACCCTCATTTTCTACAAATTTTGTGGGCAAGAGCACTACATTCTGCTGTACTCATATAATGTGTACTCATTTTAATTAAGTAAGAGGCTCTCACATGAGTCTTGCATGTTTTGATCATGCATTCTTTGAAAAAGACATTAGTCAGCCACGTAGCAGAAAACGTCTTTCATACCAATGGGGATAGTTTGAAATGCTGCTCATGAAATATTTGTTTGTCATACCATTTTTAGAAAGTCTGAATTTACAGGACTGGAATTAAAATCAGATTCTGCTTTTTAGTGTTGTTTTGTGATTATTTATTTTCTTCTTTAAAATGATCAGATAATCATGTTGGTGACAAAGGTGTTTCAACAAAATATTGAGCAAAGGCTGTGAATACTTATGTACATGTGCTTTTTTTGTTTTTTATTTTTAATAAATTTGCAAATATTTCAAACTTCTTTCATGTTGTCATTATGGGGTATTGTTTGTAGAATTTTGAGGAAAATAATGAATTTAATCCATTTTGGAATAAGGCTGTAACATAGCGAAGCGCTATGAAGGGCCTGATTTCAATGACGACACATTCATATTACCTTGATGCGTTTCTTGTTGTCCCTCCAGAACAACCTGACAGAGCTGAAGTCTTTTGGCACTCCTGTGGCAGCAGTCACTAACGTCACAGCCGCTGTCATGGTACTCATGGCTCCTGGAGGTAAAGTCCCAAAAGACCGCAGCTGGAAAGCGGCTAAAGTCATGATGGCCAAAGTGGATAGTTTCCTAGATTCCCTCATCAACTTCAACAAGGAGAACATCCATGACAACTGCCTGAAAGCTATTCAGCCTTACCTCCAGGACCCCGAGTTCAATCCTGAATTGGTGACCTCCAAGTCATCTGCTGCTGCTGGCCTCTGTTCGTGGGTGATCAACATTGTGAAGTTTTATGAGGTGTTTTGTGACGTGGAACCCAAACGCCAGGCTCTCAAAAAAGCCAACGCTGAACTAGCTGCTGCTCAGGAGAAACTGTCTGTCATCAAAGCTAAGATCACTGTAAGTAAAAATCTAAGAACTAGGACAGGAAGGACAATTAATTACTTTTTGGGGGGGAGGAAAGGACTCACAGAAACATATAAAATGCAAAGTGTGAAACAAACAGCTATCTACACAATTGGTAATCCTTTTTTTTTTTTGTTAACATCATGGAATTCCCATGGAAGATTTCTCTGCTATACACCCAACTAACAGATGTGTTTATACTGTCTGTTCCTTTTAAAACTTACATTTTTAAATTCCAAGCACATCTTTTGCTAGATGTATGGTACATTGGGAAAGGATCATTAATAAATGCATACATACATACAAAAATTGTTCCATTGAGTAGGCAACTAAACAAAATTATATTTTTTATCTGAACATTTGAACAGCTATTGTTAACGATTATATTTATGTATATGTATATACAGCTCTGGAAAAAATTGAGACCACCCCAAGTTCAGAAATCAATGTTAAGTGGTCTCTTAATTTTTTCCAGAGCTGTATATATATTTATACAAAATATATTTATTCAAAATGACACGGCAAGTTAAGTGCCTTCAGCCTCTGTTAAATAGGCACTATATACATATCTCTGTGTGTGTGTGTGTGTGTGTGTGTGTGTGTGTGTGTATATATATATATATATATATATATATATATATATATATATATATACACACACACACATATAAATAAATATATGTATACAGTGCCTATGTAACAGAGGCTGAGGGCACTTAACTTGCCGTGTCATTTTGAAGGCTGAGATTATTTAGTATTGCTATTACAAGGGGGGTGGACACTTATCCAACCAAGCTATTTCCATGTTTTTTTTTTTTTTTTGTCTAGAGTGTTTTTTTTTCTCTTGGGAGTTGTGGGGTAGGATGACTAGATACAAAAAAAAAATCAATAAATAAATTATATATATATATGTTACTGCATTTTAATTCCAGGCTATAAGGCAGCTTGATACGTGTGTTATTATTTTAACAATAAGTTTTTGTTTAAAGTAAAGGTTGTTGGAGCATTCAGATGTAATGGGAGTGTTTCCTGCTTTTAGTGAATCTGCATACCTCAGCCAATTAATTATATTTTTCCATATGGTGCTTTTACAAATTAAAAAGTATAGAAGAGTGTATGGTATTTTGTTTACATAACCTTGGGGAATAAATGGTTGTAGTTAATCTACTTTGAAATATACCTCCGTTTCATCTCTGTCATGTAATGAGCATTTAAATCATTTGAACACTCCCTCAGACGAATAAGCAAACAATATTGTTGTCTCCTCTGTCTAATAGCAACTTAATGAGAACTTGGCAAAGCTGACAGCGAAGTTTGAAAAAGCGACTGCTGACAAACTCAAGTGCCAAAAAGAGGCAGATTCTACAGCGCTCACCATCTCTCTTGCCAATCGACTGGTAAGTGAATGTGGCATGTGGTGAATAGGAAATAGTGTATCTGTCATGCACAACCCCTAGAAGTATATACATTACCACTACAGTTTAGATTTTATATCACAATGTTTGTTTTGCTCTATGGATGAGATTTTGTGTTATTTATTTGGAATCCAGATCGATTTATTGTATTTATTTATTTATTTATTTATTTATTTTTCAAGTTACCAGATGTTCAGAAAAAGCAACCAAAACAGTCATAATAGTATAATTAATAACTAATAATAATTGAAATTAATAACTCTTAATAGTATTTTCATTTTATGCAATGAGTACTTATACACCATGTGTCTATATAAGCCTATGGTTGCAGACTTTGTCACAATGTACAGCACTTGGATTATAATAAATCTTTTTTTTTTTGTCTCTCATATGAGAGTTGTTGTTGTTGTTGTTGATTTCTCTCTCTCTAGCTTTATGATACTGGGATTTAACTGCTGTTTTAGAACATACAAAAATGTGCAGAAATTTCCAATTGAGAGTTTGTTCTTATTTGTAGGTTGGAGGCCTTGCATCAGAAAATGTGCGCTGGGCTGAATCAGTCAGTAGTTTCAAGCAACAGGAGAGAACGTTGTGTGGAGATGTCCTGCTAATAACAGCGTTTGTATCCTACCTCGGATACTTCACCAAGAAGTACAGAGTTGAGCTAATGGACAGGACCTGGAGGCCATACCTTAGCCAGCTGAAGGTCGGTTTTTTTCGATGTTTCGAATTTTAACAAATTAAATAACATTCTTTCAAAAAGAATGTGCTTATTTCGATTCTGAGTTTGAAGTTTCTGTTACATGTTCAAATTAATTAAAGAACAAACTTTGCCACTGTCAGTGAATACAAAGCATGCTTTTTTATCAATTATTTGATTGGGGAGAGAACATATACAGACCTTCAAAACAAAGAGAATATCAACATGCATATATAGACAACTCTAAAGACAAAAAGATAAAAGTAGAAAATTCCTCTATTTGTTTTTTTGTTGTTTAACAAAGCATGCTTGACCAGCTCAAGAAATAGTGAAATTCCAAAGCATTGTGTGCCTTGACCCCAAAACATTTTTTTCAGCCTATTAATGCAAATACTTTTTCATAAGCATAATAATAACTAGTTCTGTGTTTCTAAGAAATAATTAAGGAAATCTAAACAATCTAATTCTGGTGTAGGAAAGTTCCGAAATGCATCTGTATAAATGCCAAACTAAATACATACTGTACCGCTTCATTAGTTTAACAGTAAATGCTTTACAGTTGGCTAATTTTTAATTTACTTTCCATACCCAGTGTTAAGGACCTGAAAGTTTATTACTCTTTTTCAATTTTTGTATTATATCACTACCTCTGCGTAAATGTCCATTCACTTGGAAAATGGAGTTACACATACATACATAAACATACACACACATATATATATATATATATATATTCAATGCTGCACTTGCCTTAGAATGTCTAATGCAAGAGATTCCAAGAACTTGCTAAATTAATTTGAAATCGCATTAGTGAACGGGTTTGCAGGGCCATGAAAGCATTTCTTTCTTTTCATGACAATTTTCCCTACTTTCCGAGAAACTTATTATATTTAATTATTATATTTTCTGCTTTTTCAAATAATGTGCCAGTCAATTGGAGGTAGCCTTGAACTAAAGATTAAAAACAAACGTGATGGCCAGACAGAGAAAAAATATCTTTCTGGTAATTGGCTTCAATAGCTTTGGATTCAGACTGTATCACAGTGCATTGGTGATATGGTACCCGCATACTTATGGATGCATAAATAAGGAAATAAGAACATTCAGCAGTGGATGATGCTGAATTATGCCACAATTAAAAATAAATCAATTAGAAAATGTGAATAGCAGGTTTTCAAGTGACTAAGAAATGTACATGAAAACGACAGGTGGTTATTTCAGTGTTATGTTTGTGCTTCTGATATCTTTTGAAAGAAATAGGTTAGATCTATGTTTCTCTCCCTGCTTCCCATTTGCAGCCCATTGTTGAAATGTATGACCTGGTTCGTTCTTAGGTCCCAATTCCAGTGACACCAGAATTAGATCCGTTGACAATGCTTACTGACGATGCCGATATAGCAGCCTGGCAGAACGAGGGCCTACCTGCCGACAGGATGTCCACTGAGAACGCCACCATCCTGACCAGCTGTGAGCGCTGGCCGCTGATGGTCGACCCCCAGCTGCAGGGCATCAAGTGGATCAAGAATAAATACGGGGAGAACCTGCAAGTTATCAGGATTGGTCAGAGAGGGTAAAAATAATATTTCTGTATACATTTTTGAATAACTTTTTTAGTTTTTTAAGCTGTGAATTAACAGAATTGTGTTGAGAAGTTTGAAAAATACACACAGGCATCTGATTTTTTTTTTTTTTTTTTTTCACCACTCAAGTTACCTAGACTCCATGGAGAGAGCCTTGTCTGCTGGGGAAGTCGTTCTGATTGAAAATTTGGAAGAGGCGGTTGATCCTGTGTTAGGACCTTTGCTTGGTCGCGAAACAGTTAGAAAGGGGAGGTGAGTGTCCTTTGAAGACTTATTCTAGAATAAAAATACATGTTCAAGATTGTAAATTCTCTTGGGTTATAACATGGAGATGTCATTCAGCCACAGTCATAGTTGTGGTGAACCAGTGGAAGTGGAATCCCCTGAGATGCGTGCATACTTTACATGTGTTGGGTATTGCAGCAGGTTTTTCCAGGTGATACTTCTAGAAGCCTTCAGGAAATGGCCTGTATTGTAGTCATCAATTGTTTGTGGTCCTTTCTCCAGGTACGTCAAAATCGGCGATAAGGAGTGTGAGTATAACCCACAATTCAGGTTAATTCTTCACACAAAACTGGCCAACCCCCACTACCAGCCTGAGATGCAAGCCCAGTGTACTCTCATTAACTTCACGGTCACCCGGGATGGGCTGGAGGATCAGCTACTGGCCGCTGTGGTCAGCATGGAGCGACCAGACCTGGAGGAGCTGAAGGCAAGTATTAAGACTTACAACAGCATCTGGAAATATTGGGGTTAATGCTGTAGCTGCTATTTCTGCTTGCATAGCTTTTTTCCCTCCCCTGTTCACATGCAAAGCCCTCAAGAATGAATGTGGTTGTATTTTGCTTTTGGGTTTTCATAGATGTGTAGAGGGTGCTTTTGTGAACTTGTTTAATAAGAATCATTGTGGTGCACAATCGACTACGTGGTACCTGAGAGCAAAATATGACGTTGACCAATATAGATGCTGATGCTTAAGCAAAAGCTTAATTACTTATGTAATCCAAACACAGAGAAAGTCTCCTTTATGAGAAATATTATTTAATACATTTGTCATAATTTTTTCTGTTCCAATAATTGCATCTACCAACCTCCTAGACAGTCTGGTTGATCAACCAAAACTCTCGTTTGAAACAAATCTAGTAAGAAATTGAACTTGTACTTGTTTTTTGTTCAGTTTAATTTTGACGTTTTAAAAGGTACTGTGACAAACCTCAAAGTGGCAGTCATTACTTTAAGATTGTGGCCATGTGTGATTCCATTTACATAAGCGCTTTTTGTAATGCACCAATGTCTTCAGGTTTTTCTTTAAATATAATTAATTTTAATTTTCATCCAATTAAAAACAGTATTTCATAATAAAATTCTTCTGTCCTCTGACTTCCAAATCTTCTGATGTAGACCTCAGAGCTCTGAGATATAAAGAAAATGTCCAGGAGCTCTAGCATTGATACTCTTACCTCTACCTTCACCACCACCCCACTGTTTTCAATGCCGATTTCACCCCAAACACATATTTGAAAAATCCAGAGTCCTACTGGTGTTTTACTGTAAGTTTCTAGTAACCTGTAGTTCCTGGCAGTTGTTTGGTGCCCTATTTCTGCTTAAATACTTAAATTGCTCTGCAGATAACAATCAAAAGGTAAACTTGCAAATATTTTGTGGGATGTGGGGATTATATAAACCTGAGCATTACTTATCTGCAACCAATGATAGACTCTCTTTGCTGAAGATCCAATCCTTTCTTCTCTGGTTCAGGTTTGTATTTGGAATTCAATGGGTGCTTTGTAAGGAGTTCCTTTCTGTAATTTGGCTGTTTGTGGAAAGAATTTCAAAATCTTCATATTACTATCCAACACATCTTTGTATGTTTTGGAAAGATTAAAAAAAAGTTATAGAAAAACTGTTTTACAGCAGGCAATATTTGCTGATGGAAGTGTTTCAGAGATTTTAAGGCTGATAATTTGAAGCTTTAAATTATGCAGGTCAGCCACATATAACAATACATTAATTTACATTTTGCTCTCCTTCATCTGTTTTATTTTTATTTAAATAAAACTGGCCTTCCAATTTCATCTAATGACAAAACTGCATTTATAATGCCTTGGAAAGTGTGACTTATTGTAAGCTCTCTGTCCCCTCAGCAGAATTCAGTAAAAGGAAAATAATTTAACAACGCTGGTTTAATTAGAAACCTAGCAGTAAAGGAAAAAAAAAAAAAACTGTTGTTGGGACTTGTCTTATCTTTTTAATTAGCTTTGAGAAATGTTAGAAAAGCATCACGTACAGACAGTACCTGCTATAACAGACTGACTTGAATTGATTTAGGCGCTAATTGTTCCTCTTCAATATTCTTCCCATAACATCCGTAAGGATGCCTCATGCGTATTGAAGTAACCAAGAATATGATCCAGATTTGACTGGCGAGGTACAGCTTTGATTTTCCTGGGCCCTGTTTCTAAATATTCACTATAACCTCCTGCCTATCACTAATACCGAGTGTGGGATTCCATGACACTTTCCGTAAAGAACTCTGTCTTGGGTTAGATTCATCAGTCACTGTTTTATAATACCCACCTGATACTGCAGATCAGTGCACAAAGTAAAATCGACACACAATCATGTCTTTAGTGAGCTGCACTATTTCGATTTTGTACTTCCATTTGCAGTACTTATAGACCCCAATACACCACCGTGCTCCAGACTCCTGAACACTATATCACAAAAGCCCATTAGTTTAAAAGCTTTATAAACATGGGAATGCCTATTTTGTCTCATGAGGTTTTGTGCTTCAGATTACAATCAAAAATAACTGCAGGGAATTTAAAAAGGAAAATAACACATTTTAATCACTCCTTGTAGGAACTATAATCCCACATTTGGTGGAGTTGGGACAGTCTGCATGTTGATATTGTTTGCAGCGATTCTCAAACTTGGGGTCGCAACCCCACGTGGAGTCACCTGACATGCAAATGGAGTCGCGAGAGAATGCCCGTAATTTACTTATAAAACAAATTACCACACCTCGCCAGCACTCCCCTCCCCCAAACCACACTTAATTTGCGCATCCGCCTTCCCGAACAAAACTTTGCCAGCACTTCATTCCTCCTACCCGCCTCCGGACCACACTTTGCTAGCGCTGACCCTGCCTGGACTGCACTTTGCCAGTGCTATAAAATCCCCCATCCCCCTCCCTCCGGACCGCACTCTGCCTGCGCCATAACCCCGTCCCACCACCATTCCCCTCCCCCAGACTGCACCTGGCCGGCAAATAGCCAATACATATAGTGTTGTGGTTGCAACAGTTTTCATGTTTGAAATTCGGTGCCGTCAATTGTAAGAGTTTGAGAACAGCTGTTGTAATTCATGATTCTCATTACCATTCGATATAGGCTTTGTCTCTGGTCGAATCAGCAGTGTAGCCAGCTCAGAATGTGCATTGTTGCTTCAAAAACTGGATGAACTTCCAGGACTTACAGTTTAATAATGATGTGCCTGGAATGATAGACATATGATCTCATTTTAATCCCAATTAATGTTTGTACTGGATGGTTAATTGTTTGTTTTCTGGGCTGGGTAATTAGATGTGCAGTACGCCGGCAGATTCCTAATCATTAATAACTGACTCATTAAAAACTTGACTTTGGAGTTGCTTTGCTTCTCTTCATCAGCTTTATGACTGCAGACGTTCAAGGTCAAGCTCAGTCATTGGAAACCTCAAATCCCTTGCATCTGGTGGTGTGTTTGTTTGTTTGTTTTCTCCATAAATGATAATTTTACGCTATTTGATTTATTTTTAACTGCTAACTGAAGACAACAACAGTGGATTGCTCATATATCAGCTATTCTTGCAGAGCACTTTGATATTACTCAGTGTTCTGAGACAGAAAATACTTTTTTTTAGACATTTATTTTGTTTCACCATATCAGTTATTTCATCAGCTGCAGAACTCTTGAGATATTCGCCTCATTTACAAAACATCCTCTCTAGACTGTGACCAGACAGCCATGGGGAATTACCTATAATCAATCATACAATAAAAAACACATTTCTGTAATTACAGTGTTGAACCCTGGTTTTTAAACACCTTATCAAAGTGTCTTCAGTCAGGAAATTTGTGAAAAACTTTTGGAGAAATAACTTTGTAAACAAAATAAAACAAAGAAATCACTTAATCAGACTCAGTTTTAGCCACTGTTACTAATTACCTGTCAGTAATATTTTCTTTGTCTCAATTTTTTGTCAAATGTCTTGTATCAAAACAATATTCTTTGATTGAGAATTGTTTATTCACCTTTTGCACCAGTAGAGTATATGTAACGCTTTCTGTCAGAATCTTATTTCATTTGTAGTTTTACTCACCCAAGAAGAATCAGTTTGTGTTTTCCTGATTAGGTCCCAGCTGTAAAGCTGTCAATCATGAACTGTTGTGCACCTTTTACCCAGTGTGGGATTTTGATTGATTCTGATTCATGTTGTATGTTTTGTGATTTAAAAGTAAAATTATTATAAACAAAGTGTATTTGGAATCTCTCAGAGAAACCAACCACCTGGGCATGTACTTTGTGATGTTTTTTTTGTTCAGAAGATATATTTAAAATAATAATTAAATGTTGTATTTACTACAGTAATTAAGATTGAGAGCTTTAACATCTGTGTACACTAATTTAAACAAAAATAAACCCCCAAATTACAGTGCTTGCAGAGAATGGAAAGTTAATTGGCAAGATACAGAATCCAAAGGAATTCTCACATACGTCACATATATTGTTTGCTTCTATCTAAGAGAACTTTAAGCCAAAAAAAAGGCAACTAGGTTCTCCCATTGCATCGTGTAAAGGAAGGCAAAAAGATAAATATTAGACAGATTAGCCTTCTTGAATAATTGTAACTATTCTGCACTGTGAATCTAATCACTAATGGTTTGCTGTAGCTTGAAAGAGAATGTGCCCATTCGCAATGACACAATCAGCAGCTTAGGGTTTGTTTGATTTAATGTTCAGCATGAAAAGGAAGTATGTTAATTAACATGCTTATAGTTCCGCTCATGCTGAGTTTATCAATCAACACTCTTGGTCATCAAATGTGATTGTCTCTGTGTTTGAATTTGCTTGTAATTGTCCATTCTAAGTATGTCTCTGCATTTTATACACTGTGAGGTCTGCTCATTTGTATATTTCTCTCTCGCGATCTCTATCTGCCTATCAGTGTATATACACTTATGTGAGTTTTTACACATTATTTTTTACTTTGTAGTCGAACCTCACGACACAGCAGAATGGTTTCAAGATCACATTGAAAACCCTAGAAGACAACCTCTTATCTCGGCTCTCATCTGCTTCTGGGAACTTCCTAGGGGATACTGAACTGGTGGAAAATCTGGAAACCACCAAAAAAACGGCAGCTGAAATTGAGGAGAAGGTAAAGCATACACAGACCTCCTTTCCAGGCTCTTCAGATATGTGAATGCTAAATCCCTGTTTATTAACATCGACACCAAAAGGTCATTTTAAGAATACATTAAGCAGCACCAGAATACCTTAGATAACAGATTCCTTATAGAGAGATTAGTACCCATTTAGAGGGAACCCTCCATGGATTGTATAACCAGTCATATTTTTTTTTTTATTCCTTTTAATTTCAAGTGATTAATGGGTGGGAGACGTGAACTTTAATATTTTTTTTGTTTCAACTATCACACTTTTAATGACTGCAGCCCTAAGGAACCCAAATGAGAGCAGCAGTGTTTTTATGTCTGCTGGCAAGGACTTGGACCATATTCCTCTGAGAAGAACCAGCCAAGCGTCCTAGTTTTGATGTGTGTGTGTGAAAGGTGAAGGTGTTACACAGCTGGAAATTAACTTTGGGGAGAAGAAAGCCTTTCAGTCTTTATCCTTGCAAAGACAGGGAATGTCTTTTACCTAAAAAATGTAAATCTGAAAACCACTGAATGTTTTTCACTGTTGTCCTTTCCAACAGGAAATATGAGGCAAGTGTTATTTGAATTTACCAACAGCTATTCTAATTGAGTTAATTAATTTCACATTTCGTTATCAGAAGGACTCTATCGACAAGCATCTCTCTAAGTAATGTAAGCCCGCCGATAGGTGATCTTTGGCTATCCATCATAAAGCTAAAAAACATTGAATTTATTTCAGTTTTAGTTGTCTGTTGATCAGTATTCTCAGTCAATGTAAGTCTGTGATATTTGAATGAAAGATGAAGGCCTTTATGTCTTACTCTAAGCCCTACATATTTGAATTAAAAGCATCTACAGCACTCAATAGATTAAAGTTGGGCTGAGACGAAAGGGGGGTATGCCATATAATCAATACTACTTCTGTGTAATGGTTGGAATGGGGAGGAGTTTAATGTTCACGGAGAGTGTCTTTAATGGATGGGTTTTACATTGATGCAATAGAATCTGTACTCAGTACATTTGAGTATGGTGGCATAATATCAAAAATGGTGCAGAAAGCAAAATCCATCTTTGTAACCATAAATGAAAAGCATGATACTTTATATTCCATAGCCATAAATCACACGTTATGCTCATTTTTATTTCTGTTATGTTTTAATAAGCAGGGTGGTTAGAAATCACCATTCCCTTTCAGATATGCTGATGGCAAACTAAGCCAGGTAATTACAAAAATGACAAGAAAGAACGGAAGACTGTAAGCCTTGATTTTGCAGCTCTGATAGCCCAAAAATCAGTTAGTCAGCAGTGGAAGGAGTGCATTAGCTTATTTTTTTAAGTTCACACTGTCAACACATTTCACAGGAAAACTATGAAAGTGACACTGTTGTGCAATTTCATCAGGTACCCAGAGCACCTCATTCCAGATGCAGTGTCAGCTGTTGCTAAATTGCTTAAGTTTTATTAAGTATCTCTTTAAGGACATGGCTACAAAGAGTTTATCTTGTCCAAATGATATTGAAGCAATTGTGAGTGATTTAGTTTAATAAATATTGTTAATGAGTTAATTGAACACCAGTTCGGCCTGGAGAACTTTTAAATATCCTAGCCTATAGAATGCTACACAATATAGACCAGTGGTTCTCAACCTTTTTTCCACTGGCCGCACTACGGTCCAAGTGCAAGTCTCACGGGCCACACATCATTTGCATATGATGTCATCAATGCAAATTAACCATGTTTAATATTATAGTATTAGCGGTTAATAGTGTGATATATAGACAATTACATTCAAACAGAGTATAATGCTACTCACCGTTAATGGGACAGCTGATGTTGTCGGGAGCTGTTTGGTGAAATTGGGCTCGAATGCAGTCGCTGTACCTCAGTGTGTGCGACGCGCACGGAAGCGGGACTTGATGGCCGAAATCGCAGGCAGTGTGCACTCGCTAATGTATGTTGATGCAAATATGGAAAGCACCTTCGAGCTTAATAATAAAAGGTTCTGTCCAGGGATGTTTCACCACATTTATACTTCAAAAATATTTTTTATCAAAACATAATTGTACACTAAAGTAAACATTTTCAACACCGTGTAAACTTTGTTTTCAACATACAGAAACACCTGTAATGCTGTACAATGCGTGTGTTTCTCAAGCACATGAAAGACTGTAGACAGGTAGAGATCGCCACTGGAGCGGCAGACTGACTATTGTGAAGGACAGGCAGAATTATGCGTTATATTTGAGTTATTATGTATTTAAATGACCGGTCAAAATAACCCGATTTTGCCTATTCTAGGTAAATGTGTGTATAACGTATTTATGTTCGTGTTTATGCAGCTAAAACGCTGTAGGCATGTTTAATACATATATTTAGGAAAAGTCAGTAACGGGTATGCGCAGTGTATTTAGGAACACAGAGTAATTCAAATTTTAATAACCAAATCGGCTCGGCGCTTCTAGTGTTAAATGTGTGTGTCAGATCGTGGGCCGCACTTCCACGTGTGACGGGCCTCGCGTCACGCATGTTCAATTTTCAATGAACTCTGAAAGCATATCAAATATTAACAGTATTTATTAAATGCATGGGCAAATAACATTGTTTCAAATGAAAGTTCAATACATTTTCAATTACTTATGTACTAGTTGACTAAAGAAAACAAACTTTTTTTTTTTTGTAGTATTAATTTCTAATAAAAAAAAAAGGGGTTAGTACTTCCACTCAGTGCAATGGAGACCAGTTTAAGTTATATCCTCGCTCTGATCTATAGAATGTATCTGTGTACAGCTCCTCTACCCATAAAAAAACACCTCTGTGGGACAGTATCTTTAAATGAGCCAATCGTTGCATTCAGAGCTGAAACTAAGCAAATTAAATATTTTTCCAAATTGTTCCTTTGCTTTATCATCAATGGTTGTCCACAGAGTTTGAGGAGATGAAAGGTAAGACACAAGTGGTGGTTTTTGCACCATGCATGCCAGGTGCCTACGCAGGCACCGAGAGTGAAAGCCCCTGGCACTTGTTAAAGCAGGTTTTCTTGTGCTGTTTGCTTTCCAGGTAAAGGAGGCCAAGGTGACAGAAGCCAAGATCAATGAGGCGAGGGAGCACTACAGGCCTGCTGCGGCCCGAGCTTCTTTATTGTACTTCATAATGAATGACCTCAATAAAATCCATCCCATGTATCAGTTCTCTTTGAAGGTACTCCTTTTAATGGGTTGCTCAGCCCCTGGTGGAATTCTTGTTGGCAGATAAACTGCTTTAATAACAATCTGTTTTATTTTTTAATTGTTGCAGTCCATTTCTTCTGCATTCACAAGGTGCTTTGATGCAGCCTTCCCTGCTTGTTTGTATGTTTTACCCATTTCAGATGCATTCATGCATGAGTTCATGCAATGTATTCATGTAATTCTCTCATGAAGAAAAACCTTAGGATCCTGTTGAAGTACAATATCTAATAGAATAGTGTGGACATGCCTCAGATATCCAGATACCTTGTGCTACCATTGTGAATTAGTCAATAGGTTCAGTGACATTGGACAGGTTTAATACCAATTAGGATTATTGATCTACAGTTTCACTTTGTAAATGTCTGATGTCTTCATGTGATACGATTGAATCAACCAAAAGCAATATCCAGGAAGAATTTAGATAGGAAATTGGTGCCATTTAAACAATACAAAACAAAACAAACAAACATAAAAAAGCCTGGATTTCAGATTTAACTTATCTGATCAATCTTGAGCAATAGGTTCCAACCAGTCTCTTATAAAATCTGATTTATATTCTTAAACTATAGTAATAAAACCCTAAAACTTAATAAGCTATTCAGTCAGTAAATAAAATGTCCATGTGACCGGCATGCTTTTTTTCTTTTCTTTTTTTTTTTTTAAATCCTGCTCATTGACTACACTTCTGCATGGCCTCCGGTGTTAATTTTCCAACTAATTCTCCTTGCTACATGAATGTTTTTCGCTTTTACTTTAATCTGGACAATTTTCTAGCAACTACAGTGCAACACTTCCTGAATTATTGAACCAGAAAATAAATAATAGTGCGAGTATATCTCTTCATATAGGTGGTGGTTGAAAAGATTTTGATTAAGTCTTCGTTTAAAATGAGTTTGAGTCACATTTGCTTCGTAACACTCTGTGAGTGTTGGTACACACAGAGTGAGAAGTCAGCATAGTGTTGCTAGTGACATGCATATATGAGGAAGTGTGAAGGCTCTCTGAGGGACTCCCACTGAGGATTACAAATCGGCAAGGGAGATAAGTAAGATACATTACAGATATAAAGACCTCTCAAGTGGCTTCTCCTTTGTGTTTGCAGGCTTTCAGCGTGGTGTTCCAGAATGCGGTCTTAAAAGCCCCTGCAGACGAAACCCTAAAACAGCGGGTGTCCAACCTGATTGACAGCATCACATTCTCCGTCTTCCAGTACACGACCAGGGGACTGTTTGAGTGCGATAAACTCACCTACATTGCCCAGCTGGCATTCCAGGTAATTCAGAATTTAAGTTCCCCAAAACATAGTCAAGAAAATGCCAATTGTCTTAAACCTACTATTACTAAGGACACTAATGTGCTTTTATTATCCAGATTCTGCTTATGAGTAAAGAGATCAACTCGACTGAGCTGGACTTTCTTCTCAGATATCCTGCACAGCCTGGGCTTTCCTCTCCTGTTGATTTCCTCTCCAATCACTCCTGGGGCGGAATAAAGGTGAGGGTGTTGACTGAAATGTGTCGAGAGCAGAAATATATGTAACGCCATACATTTGCCTATGAATACTGTTGCTTTTGACTCATTTGAAGTTTGAGTGTTTGGATGTTGTTGCAAAAGACACAAATCTCCCTACTTTCTGATTCACATAAGCACATGTTGCAATGTTCAGCTTGACTGAGATTAAATCAGACTTGGCCCACCTTCCATTTTGTTTTTGCCTGGGGCTTTTTTCTTCTCTAGCCAATGGCCAAAAGCTACTAACCAGGAGTCAATGTAGAAATTTGCAGTTGATTTGATGGATGCATCTGTAATTCAAACCTAGTTCATGTTGCTTATTTTCATGAATAAAATAGCAGCCAGAAATGTATTCCAATATAATATCCCAAACTAGGAATTGTTTGTCGTGTTCGTGTGTCTGCTATATGTTGTGTTTTTAGTTTTGTTTTTTGCTGTGGTTCAACCAAATCCTGAAGCTTGCCTGTCTCTGAAAACCTTACTGATGTTATATTTCTTCTGAGTTTTTTTCTCTTCTTCTTCACTCTCCTTGCTGCCATGTATGTGCCATTTAAATAAGATAATTGAATACCTCTTTTCAATAAAATCAGTCAGTGCTTGCAGTTTATTATTCACACAATGGAAATAAATGCATTAACCTAATCTGGTGAGGTGATAAAGTACCCTCTGGTTTTCCACAGTTAATTACATTTTCATTGAATGGTTTGGAGTTCATCAGGGCTTGGAGAGACCGTAGAGATATTCACTGTTCGAGAAGGATAAAAATGCCAACTGTACTTTTGATCCCATCTCAGATTTACAATTTTGTCTTAAAACATTAATGTGAGCAGAAAAAGAAATTGTGCTGGATTTTGAAGAAATTATCTGACCCTTGAATTCTTAAGCCCGTAAACCTTAATGGAATTAAAGATACTTCCACCCAAAATGTAATAACATATATCATACCTAGAAATATGCATCTGAAAGCAACATCTATTTCAGTTTATAAAACACTTTTAGTCAAAATTAAAGCTTTCATAGCACTTCAGAGTAATGGCTGTGCTGAAGAAACGATTAAGTCAAAATAGAAAAAGATTCCCTCCCGCCCCCCACAATATTACTGTGTATGGCTGCACAATCTGCCGCCTGGCCCTAGAAAACATATACCAGGCTTCAATTACACTTGTCTAGCTTTCTCTGGACCAGATATAATTATATCACTTGTTCTGCATGGTCTTCAGGCAGAAACATTGGCTATTACCTTTGTATAAAATATGAACTGGTACTGACCATAGTTTGGTGTCATTATTCTGATAAATATGGAAACTTTTCAGCACTTCTCCAGAACACTTCAAGTCTTAGTTATATTTTGAGAGTGGGAAAATAAAAATAAATAAAATTGTGATAACATTACCAGAGGTGAGCAAATTCTCTCTCTCTCTCTCTTCTCTTTTAATGTCATGCTTTCTTTATAGTGCAGATCAGTTCAAAGTGATTGACATTGATTCTCTTTGAATGCCGTATTGCCGTTCTTCCATGCCCTCCTTTTTTTTGTGATGGATAAGGTAATTTGACTTATAAAAGCCCAGAGATGTATGTTTTTTTTGGTTTGAGAATAGATGCAACATCTGCTGTGGAGCTGCTGAGAAGATAGAGAGCATGTTTTCACTTTTCACTTGTTAATAACTTTCCAAAGCAAAGAAAGAAAGAATTATATGTTCCGAGCCGAGGACAATATTTTAAATTAAATCCTGTTGTGATAAGATAAATCTTTCTTGGAGTTTAATACAATAGAGTTCTCCCTGGATTTCTCCCATCAATGCTGCTGTATGGACCTTTTATCTAGTTGCCTGCCATTCAATAATATCGTCTTCTGTTTATTAGCTTTAGCTTATCTGTAAATCTATTCTATTAAAATCAACCGTGCACTTAAACCCATGATTTTATTCTTTGATATTTTATAATTGCCTTTGATGAAGTCATAGAGAGTTGAAAACCCAGTGGACCGACAATCCACAAAAATAAATTAATGTGGTCATCTTAATGGTTATTGTATTGAAACAAAATATGAAAATATCACACATTTTGCTTAAAGCAGAGGAAACAAGGCCTACCATTTAATCCAAATAAAGTATATATTTTATATAATATATACTTTATATCAAATTATACTAGGCTTGTATTAAAATGGTGCTTGTTCTGAGTGAAGGTAGCTCTACATGTATATTTACATACTTTTTTGTGTTACTTGATTTACAAACAAGTGTTTCTTGTTTTAGAGAAGCAGTATATTATTTTAATTATTATTCAGGGCTGGGGTCAATTAGAGGTTTTCCATTCCAATTCCATTTGTAATTCCTTTTTCAATTTTATTTCAATTCCAATAAACCCTATTCTGTCAATGAATTGGAATTGGAGTTTGGAATGGGTCTGAAATAGGGAATTGGAATTAAAAAAGTGAATTTGACCACAACCCTGTTATTTACTTGATTTATGTATGTATTAAAAAAAAAAAAAAAAAATACACAGTGGAATCCAAATCTGATATCCTAAAATCATCATCATATTGCTTTAGACAATTTTCATTTTGCCAAATTAAATCAGTAATTATTTCAGTTAAATAACTAGGTGGTAGGGCGGAAGAAATTCTATTAGACGACCCTCAAAGATGGCACTTCAAAGCAGTGAGTAAATTGTGATAATTGTCATAGACCATTGTTCATTCTTGTTCATCTTTTAGTCTCTCATAAACACATTGACAAATAATAATCAGTCGACATCATAACTTGAAGCTAATGAGACTTTGTTGCTTTTGCTATTGTCTAATTCATATAGAACTCGTCTTCACAGAGGCACACATGCTACATTGGGTGTAATACTTCTACTTATTAAAGTGATATAGCCACAGAGCATTAGTTGCAATTGTACACACCTTATTTGAAATATATGACTGAGTGTTATATTTTATTTACAGTGCAGAAAGTAGGTCCAAAGTTTCAAACCATTCTGGAAGAAGATAAAAATATGGCCCATGCATATTGAAGTGATGGCCGTATATTCTGTTGGCACATAATGCCTTATTAAAGATGCATGGGAAATTTCGTTGTGTCGCCGCTCTGAAAGATTGAGAGTGAAAAGGTGAAATCCTTACAGACAGCTAGATAAAACCAGGGCCGCAGTTTTAACTTTCATGATCTCCCAAATGGATTTCTTCGGCTTTACAGCTGATGGATGTTTTCAGGTAAATTGCTCAAATGGTGGAAGTCGTAGTTGATTTGAGGGTTTTGTGAGCCCAGTCTCCCCAGCTCGCCATCCAGTGGGAGACGTAAGAGATGACAATTATTCTCATGGCAAACTGTAATTGTATCAAGGGCAGCAAAAGGGTAAAAGCAATATACATGGTTTGTTTGGCTGCAGCTGGGTATAGAAGTGATCCAATTTCAGACTGGAACGGATCATCCCATTCTTAATTAAAATCTTTTAATTCATTTAGTGTCAAAGTATTGCGTAAAGGCCATTTGCATAAGACAGTGTTCACCCAAAAATATGAATACATCAATAAAATAAAGGAGAGATTTGCATTCATGCTGTTCTTTTCAGGTTAGCTTTTTATAATGCATGAGTGTTTATGAGGATGCTGACATTCCTAGCTTTGTACTTTCTTCTCAAGGAGATGTTTTGTTGATGTTTTAATAAGTCCAGATCCCAAATATATAACCTCAGCATGTTTATTGCTCCTTTTATTAATTTCTTGTTGAGAGGAAGTCTTGAAACTTGAAAATGCTGAATAAAGAATCATTGGTAGAGGATCTAGGTCGACCGGACAGAAATGTATGGGACTGTAAGGACGAAAAACGTCACTTTCTGAAGCAAATAATACTTAGTCGTGTTATTTTACATTCGTGTGACATAGACTTGCCTTTGGGGGTACAATACCTAGTTTTCAACAGTATTTAAATCCATGTAAATCCACTGATTTGCTAACTCACAGGTTAAGTATCCTTAATAATATTTGGCCTAAAGTAAGGATGCAAATTCCTCCAAGCACAAACAACCCTGTGGATGTAATTATAAATCATTGATGCTTGTTATGTATGCAGACCTATAGGAAGCACAGCAATTCAAATCTCCGTTTTCTTGTGAGGAAAAGAAGAACTAAACCAAAACATTTCCTTAATACTGATTAGTTCCTCTTATAGTCTGTATTTTGAAACTTTTAATATTTTCATTTTAAAACTTTGTAATCTTATTGTTGTCAATGTCTTTTATTTCCCATGGCTAGCAAGCATTGGAACACCTAGTATCTTGCCTGTCAATAACTCATTAAAATACTATAGTTTTAGTACAAGGTTTAACTGAAAGGTTGATGTTTACAGAAATGGAGTGCGTGTATAGCTTAACCACATGTGATTTGCATGAAAACTCAGGAAGCTGACAGTGTCATGGAATAGTAGGGTATTAACAGGGCATAAGTCAACAGCATAAGGAATTGGGTTAAATGAGCTGCTTGGCACACAATAGTGTCGTAAAACCTAGTTCCCAGCTGGGTCTCTTTTGCAGATATTGAAATCATAAGAATGTGAGACCCTGAAATGTGAGTTCTCCCAAAGTCAAGGTTAATTTAACTTTTTTCTGGTGGAAGTGATTTATGTGTTTGTGTGTGAGTGTGTGATTTTTGGCTTTGACTTAAGTTTCCTTTGCTGTTCCTCCATAACAAAAAGTCCCCAATATATGTGCTTATCATATTCAGAGCCTTTAAGAACTCAGATGTTATTGTTGTGGCTTCTACATAATCACAACTCACAGGGACCCAGGTAATTCAATCTCCGTCCTTTATTATGTGCTCCTGGATTAAGTCCAGGCACATACCTTTGTAAGACTATTAGCATCTCCCTGTTTGTCTGTTTTGAGTTGTATCTTTATCTTTTAACAGGTAACGGTAAAGCCAGTCAGTGAGACGCACTCGTCACATTGTCACGCCACACTGTTGACATCTTAAAGGCATTTCACACCACATTTTTTTTTTTCCATGAAACTGTTTGCAAATATCTCTGCAGAAGCAGCTTAATTGCTTATGTCCTATATGTTTGCTGTTATAATTAGCATGACTGATGATAATTATATTCTGATTATGTTATTTATGCTGCTAGATATATAAAAAGCAAATGTTGGGAGACAAGTTCAGTAAGCAGAGAGAATCGCCAAGGTTAGTGTAGCTTGAAATGAAAAGGAAAATAAATAGCCAGAAAGAAGGAAGGAAATTTAAACATTATATTTATTTCTGGCAGGAATAGCTTTATAAGGCTACATAATGACATTTCTATCACTGATCATAAATTAGTTCAACTACAAAATGCAGAACTGAAAAGCACAAACTGTAAATATATGAATCCCATATTCCTTATGAAACCCAAGTAATTCCTTACAGAATCATTGAAGAAAATTGTGTTTATTCTGGGCAGCATTACTCCATTTGTGAAGAAGAATTCAGTAAATAACTTGCACAGTTCAGAGAATGTATTAATCTCATGAGTGTCTGATTGATTTTGCTTCCATACCCAGAAATAATAAAATACAATGAAATACAATACTACATGAAGAAAGAAATAGATATATTATCACATTGACCTATTTTTTCTTCTTTATCCTATTTGTTTTAATTAAATGCCCTAGATGTTCACAGGACATATCCTCACTGTTCTACAGCCTACTGTGTGCTCATCTCAAAACCACTGTAGCTGTTTCAGTGTATTCGCACATTATTGCTCCTCTGAACTAAAATCCTGTTATCGCAAATATCCTGCAACCAGTAGACACATTTCCAGACGCACCTTAACAATTGCTATTTGCCATGGAAATGGTTTAAGTCACCACAACTGGTTCCTCTGCATCACACTGCACCCATTCCCAGTCTGTATTTGTTACCACTAAATGGAGTATTGTTCCGGTACTTTTGCTATATGATGTATATAACCGTACAACCCAGCACAATATCAGGTTGAGTGCCCCTTTCACTCAGCTATTTTCACAGATCACGGATTCTTAATTGCACAGCTTGATTTATTCTTCAAAGAAAAATTTAAAATTGAATTGCTATTTGACTCTGGGTGTCAGTTTGTAAACAAAGTGCTTTTTATTCAGTGCCGTGTAGTTCATTTGGCTGGAAAAAAAAAGAAACAATCAGCCATGAATATCCTCAACAAACAATTGGAATCCCCAGCATGAAAACATGATGCAAATGGTTGAATAGTTAAACAATTAAAAACAAAAAAAAGACATGTTGTTAGTGATTAAATATCAGACAACTACTGACTACCTGGGAAAAAACATTTGCATTAATTAATACACTAAATGAACTAAGGGAAACTGAGATGCATTTAAATTATCTTTTCTAATTTGAAAGACTTCAGGACCAGTGTTGCATCCTTTAAATTAATAAGTGATGTGTTACAAGAAAAAGCTAAACAGCTTTGCCAGCTTTCAGGAGCTTCAAGCTAGACACAAAAAGTAAGCCGTGAAGATAGGCATCGTGGCAGTGTTGTCCCTAGATCCGAGGATAAGAATGCCATAAAGCAAGCAATATAACTCACAATAAATGGATGTGGCATTTTTGCAGCATAGGCAGATTTTATATTTTGGGTTATGAAAGAACTGGAATGTGTATTCAGCACTTTCAGACGAAAGGAAATAAAGCAAATAATATAGTTTTGCAAATTTACCCTAAATATGGTATTTTTTTTCTTATTCGTTTCAGCATTTCTTCCTTTCCTCAGCATCTTCCAAATTTTGTTCCAACTTATTACACATCAAACATAGCACAGTCAAATATCACTGAGATAAATTGACTGTTACTGAATTCCAAAGTTTGGTAGATCCTGTTCATTAATCTGATAACAAATTATGTGTAAAGGGGACTAGTTGGAAAAAATAATAATGGTACATCATCTTACTTTGCATGCCTTTGGGATTCGTATTACATGCCTGTCTCACTGTGTTCTGTTTTCTGCTGTTTGTGTCTGTTCGGGTTTTTTTTACAATATATTTGCTGTACTTTGTAACTTAGCAGTTGTGTCATAAGTAATGCTTAACACCCAGTGAAACTGGAATTTGCAAGAACAAAAAGTATTGTAAATGCTGAGCTCTTACACCACTGTGTGTAAACCAGCTTGTTTATTCATGTGCGAGTGGAAAAGAAAAACATTCTGAAATGCTCTGAATGTGATGTTGTTTTGGTAGATTGCAATGTATTGTGATGCTAGACTTAGTAGCCACTTGACCGACCATTTCTAAACCCTGTTTGTACAAAATAATAGTTTGGGGTCAGCGTTTGATATACTTTGGCGTCTTTTTGTTGTTTTGCCAGGCTTTGTCTGCTATGGAGGAATTCCGTAACCTAGATCGTGACATTGAAGGATCTGCCAAACGCTGGAAGAAGTTTGTGGAGTCTGAATGCCCTGAGAAGGAGAAATTCCCTCAGGAGTGGAAGAACAAAACTACTCTTCAGAGGCTTTGCATGATGAGAGCCCTGCGTCCCGACCGAATGACATACGCTGTCAGGTGAGAACGCTTGCTGTGTAAACTCAACATTTACAGCATCTCTGAAGCAACAGGGTTCTTTGGCACTCAAAATGGAAAAGTTCAGTCGCATGTTTGAAACTCTCTCTTGGTGCTATCTTCCCTGTGTAGGGTGGAGGTGCCCACACTTCACGGTTGTTTCCAGAAATGATTGGTTAATCCAACACGACAACAACTCCAATCTAATGCCCAGAGCAATCCCTTCTTTAATTGTTCTCCACATCAAAACAATCAGAGCACTGACTCCAGCAACAGCTCTGACCTCAAAGCAAATGTAAACCTAATACAAACTCTCACTCTTAATGTACAATCTAACTGAATCTTAAGAGACCCACCAACAGCTTATTCTCTGATATAGCTGTTGCACTAACCTCTAATGTGAATCCTTACCTTGCAAAGTCAACCTTACTCTTAAAATAGGTGTATCAGTTGAGTTTAGATTTTAAGATGGATCTGGTTATGTATAATATTGGATAAGGGTTACAGATGGTTACATTTACATTAACATTGTTTGGGTGTTTGGGCTTCTGCCTTGCGCCCTATGCCTGCTGGGATCAGCTCCGGCATCCCCGCGACCCTCGCCAGGATAAGCGGTTTCGAAAATGGATTGATGGGATAGATGGGTGTTTGGGCTTGTATTTGTTATTTATAGAGCTTTTAGAATTTACTTACTCAACTTTCCAATTCAACCTGAACACCCCAGTCAGATGGGGCAGAAGCTAATCACTTTACATTACCCTCTGTACCCAAAATGTTTCCTCAAAACTCATACCCTAAACCTAATATTTTTCCCAAACTAATCCTACCAAATGTTAGTCTTTAAAAGGACCTTAATCCAAATCATTTTCTTAAATATGTATTTGATTTTAATTAAGTTCTAGTAACCTAATGCTTTATTGCATCTTTCTTATTTATCCACCATATTTTATGAAATGTGAATAGGAAGAGGCCACAAGTTAATTCCAGTGGATGGAAAAGCCTTAACAGCAGGAACACAGTGATAGTTCACAAGAAACAGTTGGCAAGATACCTTCTAAAATACTCATTTAACATTTATTTCCAGAAGATATGTGGGAAATGGGGATACTGTAGCCTTCCAGCTCCATGGATCTGATAATATATTCTTCAGTTCTTCATTAGTGGTGTAACTGAACATCTGGGCATCTGATTATTTCAGCTGTTGAGTGTTATCTCTTTGAAGCTATAGTCAGAAGCCCTCAAAGCACATTTTTATTTTGTTTGAAAATATAATTAGACCTGGTTCTTCTAATTGACCAAACTGTTGATTGATTAAATCTAGACAACTGAGTAGCATTGGAGGTACATACATATGGGTTTGTACTTGTGATGCACTCTTATGTATATGTGCATGTATCTACTTACATGTCATTTTTTTATTATTATTATGTGTTTTGTTTTTTTAAGCACTGGTACATGTTTATAATATCCATGATTATCAGCTCATTGAATCCCAATAACACCTGCTTTTAAAGGAAGATCATCTTTTTACTTCAGTCCACATCAGCAAGATGGTCAGTAGGCTTGCTAGATCATCATGATACGTTTTTAATGGCTTTCAAGGAATATTTGTGGGAGACTATATAAGGGAGACTTTTTGTCACAAGTGAGAAAATTGAATTTTAATTTCAAATGTTATTTACATTTCCACAAAGCAAACATTAATAAAAACAACAACAAAACAAACAAGGCAGGCTTAAAATAAGCATTTTCTTATCTCCCCAGGGATTTTGTCGAAGAAAAGCTGGGCAGCATGTATGTGGCTAGCAGATCATTGGACTTTGCCACTTCATTTGAAGAATCTGGAGCAGCCACTCCTATGTTCTTCATTCTGTCTCCTGGCGTTGACCCACTTAAGGATGTTGAGAAACATGGTAATGTCACAAATCCTGTAGAAAGTAGCCCAATGGCATTTGGTTTTTACTTACTCTAGCATTTTGCTATTGTGTAACTTACAGAGCTGCTTAACATTCACTGTGTTGCCAGTAATGTAGAGATCTTCCTTTTCTAAAGGTTTGACAAGACACTGGCTATCTTTGTGCAATGCAAGTTTCCCAACCTGAGGCGTGTTGCTGATTGAAAATAATTATTGTAAAGGATTTATCTCTCTGTAAATGGAGATCAGATACAGCCTGCCAAGGACCTCCCAAACAGTTAATCTTGGCATTATTGAGCAGTGTTTTGCTGGGTACTCGACGACTATAATCTCATTAATGGCTTATTAAAGCTTTAATTTTGATTCAGCTGGGGAAGAAAACAGTAGAAATATTCAAATAGAGTCATGCTCGGGTGTTTGATTGCCAATGGACTGATTCTTCATTCTACAGCTGTCAATGTGCCAAACTTTCTGAAATCATAATACTGTCAGATACTTGTAAGTGTCCCCAATTTTTAAAGGCTCAACAACTGAGCGGCTTCACAATGGTTAGCAATATATTACTAGCATTCCAAACTCCTGCCTTCCTCTCAACGTGGACCAGAAAGCTACACTCCTTGCATGTAATTTCATATGCTTGCGTGCAGCTTCTGTTTCGAAGTAATAAAGTCCCAAAGGAGTGTGACAATTGATTACGTGTGACTCGGGGACAAACACAGTGAGGTCTGCTAATACTTTAAAAGTATTTTGGCCTCAATTTGATACATCAGAGGTAGTCTGTAAACAAAACCTTAGAAGCAGCATAAATTGATCGTGTTGCTCAATGGACAACTACTGTGTGACCTAAATTGTCAAAAGTCTGTTTCATTTCTCCTGTGTGATGCCTTGCACACAGATCACTTTTGCAGCAGGCATTTTGTATATTAATTTAGACGACAGATTCAACTGTTTTGTTTTCAGTAGTGACGACTTGTGGTATTGTTGTTTCAAAGGTTTGATGGTTTATGTTTTATATAGGTCGAATTTATTTTGCCTAGAATGTGCTGTGTTATCTTCTTATTTGTTACACAGTAAAAGTAGAAATTACAATTGTATCCCTGACTATTTACACTCAAGATGCACTATATTTCAAGATATACAATATTTTCACCAGTGTTTTTCAGTTGTTTTTAAAAAATAATTTTGCTAATCATTTCCCCCATCAGTTCCAGGAGACCAGTCACCCACACAATTTGAAAAATATCCTGATATATTTTATACAGACAGGCAAACTCCAGCCATTGTAAGCATCATGAATTATATAGAATATGAATATAATAGGTATAGAATGGTGGCTAAGTAAAGCTCTAAGTTCAAATTATAACAAAGTAAGCGAATCAAGGGGAAATACTACTATAAATGTTACTATAATAATATATTAGCAGCAATTGTATGAGAACAGAGAAGATTACATTTAAATGAATTCCATCAACTCTGCCTTGAGCATTCCTGGCAGAGTTCTGCTTTACTGGGCTATCTATCTGAGCATATGTATTCACACAATTATTAATAGCTGACTCTCTTTTCAGGAAGAAAACTGGGTTACACCTTTGACAACAGAAACTTCCACAATGTTTCCCTGGGACAGGGGCAGGAAGTGGTGGCAGAGCAAGCCCTGGACCTGGCAGCCAAGGAAGGACACTGGGTGATCTTACAGGTACACTGCATGACCTGCTAGAACTGTTTTTTTTTTTGCTTTGATGATGCTACAACTTTTAACATACACGTTTATAATAGAAGGAAATGGAAAAGGATTTCTTCTATGCAACTGTGGTCTCTAGTACTATACCATGTTTAGAATATTGATCATACTTTTATAATACTTTAAATTTAAGTAAATTGGTCCTACTAATGTAGAAAAAGTTAGTCTTCAATCTTTTTTTTTTTTTAATTGAATTTCTTAGCCCTGCACTACTCTTGGATTTTATAATGTAACAAAAACTTTAAAAGCATAACATGGTATTATGTGCATTTTAAAAAGATATCTGTGCTAAATCTGGCCATGATTTAAGAAATAATCCCTGGTGCAGTCCTCAGCATTTGTAGGGGGTGGTTAAATTCCAGTTGTGGCTAATTCAACCCCCGGCGTATCTCTCTGTGTGTTTGTACATTAAAGTAATTGAGCACAAGTAGGTAATGTTTGCTTTGAAATTTGACTGATGTCTATTAAAAGCTTGTTCAGCTGTGTTCTGCCTTTGACTCCAGGCTTGTTCAAAACAATCTTTAAATTAGAAAGGCGGGGATTAGAGACTGCACTGGAGATATTGCAGACTACATGGGATTCAGGTAGGGGCGCCTGGGAGAAGTGTTGCATAGAATCTCAATGATTTCTATTGATAGATATGGATGGCAACACAAAACACAAGAGACCCAGGTATTGTAAATCATGCAATTAGTAAATCTGTAATCTGCACTTCAGGACTTGGACTGCAAAGACAAGCAGTTGTTTAATTACCTTTACCTTGCATAATAAAGGCAATCGATACGTTTGCTGTGCCAGCTTGAGCCGATCGGCTTCATCAGCACTGAGACTCTGGATCTGGACTGGAGAGAAGCACTTTTCTTGATTCATTGCTTTCAGTTATGAATTTAGTGGAAGTGTTGCTCTAGATCTCAGGGGTCACAGAAATTTCTCCACCATTGAAGGATAATTAATACAGATGAGGCACAGACGTCTGCTCTAATCAAACACAGGGGGGCGAATAAATTGATTTTCCTTTGGATAACCAAAAAAAAAAAAAAAAAAAAATCCTCTACTGAGTTCCCAGTGTGATTTTCAAAGACATCCTTTTTGTATAATAATTGTTAGAGCACAGTCACTCTTTACTTTTCTTGTGATCTTAATTAAATCATGTTGCTGTTTTTATTAATTTCCTTGGTTTTATCATCATGTGACAAAAGGCCACTCCATAGATCAGAAACTATTGCAGCACGAGTATGAGATCTCAGACTGTTGTGCATGGTGTTGTGGTCACATGTAAAAAGAACAGTTTTATCCTTTGGTAACCCACTTCTGAAATCTGTAATTGTCAGCTCTTATTAAGGTGAATTTCAAGGGAGCAGCCAAAAATGAAGTATTGTTATCTTGAGCTATAATAGTTTCTATAAGTGGCACATTCTTTTTTGGAGCATGCTGACTTTAAAGTAAGAAACCCAGGCCGAGTGTGTAGAAATGTAAACTACATGTAATTTACCTATGATACGGATAATTCAGTATTATTTTAAATATATTTGTGCTACTTTCAGTTGCCATAATGCATGTAAGCTAGGAGTTGCTTTAGATCCTACAGAGATAACGTTTCTTTGTATTTTGTCATTGTTTTTGTAATTGAAAGGTACTTTCTTAGATGTCATCGTTTTGGATAACTGCTGATCTGGCCTTTAAATTTGTCTGTGTGCTGGAGCCTTCCAAAAAGGAATATGTCTATATTTAACCTTGACAGTACAATAGGTCTCTCTGCAGTCTCATGTATTTAAAGGACAAGTTAATTTGGGAGATTGAAAGATTACTAATTAGCCTACTGCAGGCCAGATTGGAGGGTGTTGGGGGTAAATCTATTCTTCTGCACTGACAGATGTAGTTTTTTTTTTTTTTTTTTTTAACTTGTTTATGGTTTTGTAACTTTTACTCATGCCATTTTCTACCCCTCATTAACTGGTGCCATTTTTCATTTAATTCCTATTTTCGCATCAATGGAGTACAGTAACTACCTGTGCTCCAATCTTCGTCTGAATGTTGTGTATTTTTCAAAGCCAAAAATGATAAATACAGGCCTGTTACACTTACTGAACTTGTATTCCCTTGAGCAGCCTGCACTGAACAGAAAGTGTATTTTCAGGCCCCGGAGCAACGCACAGCAGCTATTTCTCAACTACACAGCAACGCAAATAAAATAACATTAGATTAAGGGGATTTAAAAAAAACAAAAAACTCCTCTAATAGATATCGGCCTTAATGTGTATGTTAGTCTTCAATATTTCTTCATTGTGAGGTTGAGGTAGTTTAACAGAAAAACATATATATATATATATATAATATTGTTTCATGTAGTTCCTGATTTTGTGTTACCTGGGGCTGTTGACGGGAGGTTTTAAGGAAACAGATCCTTAAATGCTCAAGCTGCTAGTTTGACTTTCTGGATGTCAAATGAACACTGGGTGATGGTAGAGGGAATCAGTGGCAGTTTCGTGCATAATGGTGGTTGTTGAATAAAACAAGAGAGTAGAATTGACTTTCTTGCAGTTTAGTTTATCAACCATTACCAAAGTAAGTAGTCCCGATTCCCTAAAAACTGATCCATATACTGTCAATTGTCAGTGGAATGCTGCCAGGGGAAAGTAGGCCACATATGTAAAGCCGGTCTTATTGTAGAACAAGTAGTACGGTGTTAACAAATATGAAAAAATCCTAAAACTCTCAGCAAGTCCACAAGTACATTACTTCATATGTCTTTTTTTGTTGTTGTTTGTTTTTTTACTTTTCATGTGTCTTCAACACAGTTGTTTGTTTTGTTCTGCAAATGCCAAAGTCCCAGAGCAAGGGCTTGATTGATTTTCCAGAGGATTTCTCATGCTTGTTCAGACTCCCCACCATGTCTCCCATGTGTGTGTGTACGGAAAATCAAGGTTATGTTGTACCTTGAACCTAGAAAATGTCTTGACCCAAATGTGTGGTTACAGCACTGTGTTTATAATGGAGGTTTTGTTTTGTTATACAAGTGTCCACATTTATTGAACTTGGATCTCGGTTTTCATTTTATACAATTGTTATGTTCTCTTTATTGATTATAGATCATCCAAAGGACCTAGTATCACAGTTAAGCATTTAATAGCTGTCTGATGTCCTACTGCTAGACCTCATTTAACATTGGCTGTCATACAGTATTGACATAAAAGTGCAACAGAATGGGCTTCAAAGAGAACACGGCCCAACCATGTCATAAAAAGAGCAGTATAAAACATGAAAGGAATTAGACCTCTGTAGGATTTCTTCTATGTTAATGTCGCTCAAAACTTATGACTTCATGTCCAAAACAAAGCAAATAAAGTCCATTAAGAAGAAAGGTCAGGCACTTTATCGACTGACTTAATTCCTCCTGTTGACTTTACTACGTGATGAGCCATTTTATTTAAACTTGAGGATGTTTTTGGTGGAAAATAAATTAGCTTTTATACCATTTTTAATCTAAACAAATGTATGGTATCTGATCGCAATCCAGTCATTTTTACATGCCATCTTTTGTAGCACCAGGTTTTCAATTGACTTTTAAACTACATAAGAAATAAGTGTGAATGTTTTTACTTTACTTTACAGTATAAAGGATCTGTGAACTGGAGTGTGTGTGTGAGAGAATTTAATCTCCGTGTCAAGGAATATTTGCTCACAAGTATTGATATCGATTGAGAAAAGTACACAAAAGGGTGTTGTTATTGCGTGGTCTTTTAACACCCGATATTAGGATTTATGAGTTTAAACTTTAGCCGAGTAAACTTTCAGTCTCACAGCAGATTTGAATGGAAACCTCAGAAGATGAAAAGCTTGTAGATCTTATGAATTAATCTGCTACGTTTCACAGTCTCTTAATTAGATTTCCAAATGGGCAACCTTTAGGAATATCAAGGCTTGACTAGTTGCATTATCACATGAAAGTGGAAGGAATTTTCTCAAGTGGCCAATTTTAGACAAACCTATTTGCAATTTAATTTGTGTGTACACTTTTTTCAAGAAGTTTTTGGGTAATTTTTTCCCCCTTCTCCATACATGTCCTAGCTGTTAAGTAAGGAGCAATCTCTGCAGCAGTTTTACTTCATACTGTGCATGTTGTGCATTCCTCTGATTAAACTGACAATGAGTAAATTAAGAATTGCAAATTAAAGTAAACCTAT